>NC_056731.1:692599973-692609973 GCF_019279795.1 Protopterus annectens | reverse complement strand
GGACTAGACAGTCAAGAGGAGAAGGTAAACACTTGCACTGCACCACACTCATCACATAGTCCCTCAAAACCTACACCACCAAAACACACACACAGAAGCACAAATCTGCCCAAACAACCGAGACCTCCAAAGCAGAAATGCAAGCAACTTCCACCCCCCCAGCACAACCCAAATGACACATAGCCCACATAGTGTGCCACTCAACTACAGCCCATAGGGCATAACTTACCCAAAACTCTAGTCATAGGTGACTCTATAGTCAGGCACACTGATGTTCCACTCACCAGGCTAAACAAGGAGAAAGTTACTGTCAGCTGCCTGTCGGGTGCCAGGATCCGACACATAATGCACACACTCAGGTCACTCCACAACAAGTACAAATATGACTCTGTCATTGCCCATGTTGGTGTGAATGACCTGAGACATACCTCTCTGGACTACATGAAAAGAGACATGGAGGAGCTCTCCGATCTTGTAGCCCAGGCAGGTATGACCCTAGTCCTGAGTAGCATCCTGCCATCACCCAGAATTTTTCCACAGTACAAGGACAAAATGATTGACTTTAACAATTGGCTAAGCTTCTGGTGTCATTCTAAGGGAATCCAGTAATTGTCTGCCTAGGATGACATGATCGACAGGCCATGCTGCTTTGCCAGAGATGGCCTGCACCTGTCGCCCTTGGGATTTCGGATACTGACAAAGGCTTTCCACCTCTATAGTGCCTTTTTTAGGTGAGGTTCAAATGACAAATTCACCACCATAACAGGTACAAGCATGCCAAATCTGAACGTAATGCTACTCAGTGCTAAAAGTCTAAACCTCAAAATGCACTCACTCGAGGCACTCATTAAAATGGAGAACATTGACATCTGTGCAGTGATAGAGACCTGGTTCAAAGCTCCAGAGAGCAGCCCTGCATTACCAGGCTATAATTCATACCACACCTTTTGGTCACCAAACCCGAACCGAAACACTAAAGGTGGAGGTGTGTCAATATTCATTAAGAATATCCACACCTCCAAGCTAGTTGCTCAGCATAATGCATCTGAGATTATACAAGTTCAACTAACTCTGGGCAAAACTGCAATCTAGATTGTAGCTTGATACAGACCCCTCACCATGCCCCAGGATTCACACTCCTCTTTTCTTGATACACTGGAAAATATTAAGGTACAACCCAACACTCTAATAATGGGTGATTTCAACTACCCTACCATTAACTGGGAAAACTACTTGTGTACCAACTCTTTTGCTCAATGTTTTCTGGAAATCATCAGTTCCAATGCCTTGGATCAACTTATCCACACCCCCACCAGGGGCAGCAATATTCTAGACCTGGTCATCACCAACATGGGCAACCAGTGTTCCATACCAGAGGTCAGCTCCTCGTTGGTCAGATCCGATCACAAGCTAATCACCCTAGACATCCACATCCTGCTCCCAACCCTCCTAAACCTGATAGACTTCTTTGAAGTAGTCACCAAAGCCATAGATGAGGGTAAAGTGGTTCACACAGCCTATCTAGATCTTGCCAAGGCATTCAACACCATCCCCCACTCTGGAATTATAGATAAACTCATGAAACTTGGTATAAATACCTATGCCACAAGATGGGTTGCCAACTGGCTTGCTGACAGAACCCACACTGTGAAAGTAGCAGACTCCAAATCAGACTTCAGACCAGTGACAAGTGGAGTACCACAGGGTTCAGTCCTGGGTCCTCTCCTGTTTGGTATCTACTTCTCTGAAGTACAGGCTAACACAGAAGGTCTTTGGCTAACTAATTCTGCAGATAACTGCAAACTAGGAGCCATAATCAAAACTGCTAACGATGTGGACATCCTACAAAAGGGCCTCACTGAGACAGATACCTGGTGTCACAGCCATTGTCTCAAGCTCAATGGCAAAACGTGCACTGTCATCCCCTTTGCTAAAAACTCTGTACCCATGAACTACCACATAGGCAGTAGTATACTTAACAATGAAAGTGTGATAAGAGACCTTGGGACACAGGTGGACAGTAGTCTCTCCTTTGATAATCACATCGCCGCAGTGTTCAGGAAATCCTTCTACGTGGCTCACCTCATCACAAAAAGTTTCTCATCCAGAAAAAAAGAGGTCATTGTTCTCCTCTACTCATCACTCATTAGACCCATTATAGAGTACAATGCCCCTTTTGGTATGTACCTCACAAGACATCTACAACAACTGGAAAGGCCGCAAAAATACCTCACAAAGAGGATTACTGGCCTCAAACAGATGCCTTACATGAACCGACTCAAAAAACTCCAGCTTTACTCCGTCACATATCGCCTACTCAGAGGCGATCTCTGCCTAACATACAAAGCTATGTTAAACCCAGAGCTGTTGGACATGCTTCACTTAAAGAAATCCCAATCCCTCCGAGCTACATGCTCTAGGGACCTAAACCTTGTCACCACAATAAACAGAACATGCTGGAGGGATAGATTCCTGTTCCAGAGACTTCCCATACTCTGGAACAGAGTACCTATCTATGTCAAACAGAGCTCCTCATTAGCACTCTTCAAGAAAAATCTTGATGATTGGATGGGTAATAGGAAATTTACCCTGGGCATCACTTCTGTGGTTCATCTTGACAGGGGTACAGGAAAATAATTTTCTTCGGTGGCGAAAGCCTGGGTACCTTTTTGACTAGGCTTGTATAGGCCCTAGGGCCAATAGCCTAGTACCTACCTATGAACCTATGAAATAGCTGTTTGTATTAAGATAACATATGGCATAATAAAACCTAATTTATGTCTCAGTTCCACTTGCCTTTATTTTCATCATAATTATTAAAAATCAAGAAAAGTAATGGGAAAAGATATTTTTGCCATTTCTCAAAACTGTAATTTGCAACTTATATTAATGCAAAATATCTTTTACATATGGTGTTTTAATTGCTGTGATATTTACTCATAAACAATATGTTAAAGTTGTTGTATATCTACAGAAAGTATAACTTTGTTAAAATAAAGATTCACAGCACAACATTCACAACATGCTGAACTAAGACAAAGAATTTCCAAGTTATCATTGCTGAGCTCCCATAATTAGGTCACAATCAGACCAGTGCAATTAGCATGAAAATAACTTATGTTATTTGCTCAATACACTTTGCATTCGTGAAAAGGAAAATGTTTCTCATATTTGCTGACAGATTGCTTAGGCATCAAACATGTGGACAACGTTTATTATGTACTGCTACAGCATTTCAGCTTATGCTTTATATATACTTTATAAATCAGATGAGTTGTTAATATCTCTGCAAAGCAAAATGCAAGAGTTTAAATCTGCCAAAGTGACCTGTAAAGAACTTTTTGATAAGCACACATTTAAACTGTGAACCAAGCAATAGCTGATTGCTTTTAATGATACTGTACTCTTTTTGTGTTAGCAATGCCCTTGGTCAAAATATGCCTGCCCTCAACTGAGAAACAAAATGAAATTCTGACTTAGTTAATCCTCTGTACTTCATAGGTTTGGTTCTAAAATAATAAGCAGCAGTTCATTTCATCTTTATAAAAGCAGAATAATTATCTGCTATCCTTTAAACTCAGACAGCTTTATTAGTTTAAACTACAAATAAAGAGCTGATGTTAAAAGAATGCTGAGATTTATTTCTATATGTCATTCTGGTGTAGAATTGATGATGTTTCGAGTTAAAGCAAGGTCTGATTTGTACCTGTACCTAATCAAATGAAACAAAAGGACGTTGATTTGAGAACATCTGTGATTTTTTAATAACTTTGACATAAATGGAAAGCCTGTCTGTCATAATACATCATGGGGGACAATGACAGTTGTGAAACCTACATAAGAAACCACACAAAACATGTTAAAAGTATTTTTGAAGATACAAAGTTAATACTAACTTAGCTGAAATAGTATATAAGGCATTATAGCAGTTTAGAATGTTAAATAAATAGCAATAAATTATGATTTATGAATTTCTGTGCCAAAGGTGTGGCAGTGACTGAAGGGCTGCATGAACTTTTAAATTAAATTTTGTTAGACAAAATTCTCATACAGCTTAAATAATTTAAATTCTTTGTCTCAGTTCAAGTTCTAGCTCTGGTATAGTAGATATTCCTTTTTATCTTATTAGTCAACTTATATGTTTTCCATATTTTCAAACAAAAAAGTAATCAGTTTTCAGCAGACAGAAGAAGAGAAGAAAAGAGGAGACAACGCTGCCCAGACAAGAGATATATGGATTGCGTCAGAGAAAACCCATGGTGGTCAAGGATAACTGCCGAAGAAGGTAGGAGTGATATGAATGAAGAGAGGTGGTGACAGGAGACACAATTGATTGACCCCTTGTAAAAATGGAAAAAAGTGGGCTGAAGGTGATGCTCCTCATTATAATGATGATGACCAGTTTTATTTTTTTTATTTTTTATTTTTTTGCATTATGAAAAATATCACCAAAAGAAGGAATAACTGCATACCTCTCAACTGCTCAGATTTTCACTAAATGTCCAGATTTATGACTCATATGTTTGGTCTGATCCTCATAAAATCTATGGTTTTCTGGATTTCTGTGGTGATTAAGTGACAACTGAAGTCATTATATAATAACAACAGGCATTTGAGTTTCAGTCTTCATATCCTTCAGAAAATGCATGTTAACACAACACCTTGCATTCTATCAAATTTCTAAGTTTATAAGAGCGATATTTAAAACTTGTTCCTATTTTTTGGGGCTTTGTCCCCCCATTATTTTTGGCTTTGTCCAGATTTTGTGTGCCCAGAAGTTGAGAGCTATAAATAACTGAATTATAAGAGTCCTGATGTACTTAGTTATAATTCTAGACATTACAGTCTTAAACTTATAAGTGTCACTGCAATTTGACAATCAGCACACAATTAGCAGTGTAATGATCACTACATGTATGCTGAAGTAACATAATTTGGACTATTATTTGGAAAAAAGGAGATACACATGTAGCTTACCCAGTGAAGTATATATTTAATAAAATTCTAGTTTCACTTCTTAAATTTTGAAAATAAACTGAGGAAAATGATAAGGGAGCATCACTATTATATTAAATGGTTTGCTGTATGTATGTGAGTGAAAGATGGATGAAATCCTTCTTTGGAACAGACCAATCTTTTCTGTGTATGTCTATAGAATAAACTGCAGTTCATTTCAATTTTAATAAATGCAGAATATAACTCAGGGGTCATTAAGGATTATTCAGTATACATATCTGTATACAATCTTTTTCTGATATCAACTTTAGTCTGTTTGGGGTCACATGTATGCATTTTTATTGGCATTAAAATCATATCATCTTCAAGTTACTTACACTTTACCTAAACCACACAACTTTACCAATACCAAAGATTCCTGGAAGACACCAGCTTTTTTTTTTTTTTTTGGTCCAGTCCCCCCTGCTGACCAACACGCCTATCCTGCAAGTTGCCTAGTGGTACCTTTCATTCACTGAAGTGAGAGACTTTTCACCCAGCCATTTCATGAGGTGAAAGCTGAGCAATTAGAAGTTGGAACTGCCAGCTGTACATTGAGAGATTAGATCTTGTTTTTAGGCCATCCCATATGCATGCTTATAGCATCCAAGGCATGTCTGACACATGTTTACACATCAAAGTAAGACAATCAATTCAATTGGCCCTGATTCACATGAAAACTGCACCCTCTGTGGGACCCTGTTTATCATGAAGGAGCAAGTGACAGATTGTGTGCCCAACACTCCAACTACAAAAGAGATATACACAGGCTTACAGTGTTTATTTCTATCCTCCTACATGCCAACTCCAACAAGGGAATAAACAAAATTAATGGAAGCCAAGCAAAGAGCAATTGGTTTAATTTAGCATAATGATACAGTAGTTGTCACTGCTGTCATCATTAAACCCTTTTACCCATTTTTACAGGAAGTTGGGAGGTTACATGGGGATTAGTCAATGTAACAAAATCACCTATATCCAATGTTAGTACTACCAAGTGACTAGCCCTGATGTAGTAATCACCCCACACACAAATTACAAAGAAACACTCAAATTAATAAAATTTCATTTTTGAAAAAAATAAATAAATAAATAATAAAAGTCACAGAGCCAGAGACTTCAACAACCCAAAAGATACAAAATTGATCTCAGAACTTCAAAATATATAAAAGAGTATAAAGCATTATTTAACTCTCTCTCTCTCTCTCTCTCTCTCTCTATATATATATATATATATATTAGCTTTGAACTTTCATCACAGAAATTTCCAAACAAATTCCCAGTGTATTGCTGTTGAACCTCAAAGGCTGCCCCAAACACTTGAAATAGGAATGAAACATCAGAAAATATAATACACAGAAACTCACACAAGTCCACAGAAAGGGATGTCCTGTTTTAGTGTAACATGAACTGAAGAAATTAGAAAAGGGTGTTTCCATAGGTAGTTGAATGCAGTGGACAAGGTTGCAACTTATCAATCAGAAAAGGATGATGTGCCACACGCGAAACACTTTTTTGAACAGATTATTACTGGTGGAGTTAATTGTTTAGGGCATTTATAATGAATCCAAAAATGCTTATATTCTTTCTTTCTTTCCTTATTTATTTTTCATGAGGGTGAAACTTTAACAAGTTGGACTTGTACAGCTAGAGCTCTGACCAGTAATAACTCATGTGTCTGTATTACATACCTTAAAAACAACGGAAAACAAAAACATATTTATTTAAGCTAGTACTCATTTTAATAATTATACTGATATATTTTTACATATCTCTTGCTCCCAGATGGAAGAACCAGTATGTATACGTGTGTGTGTGTGTGTGTGTGTGTGTGTGTGTGTGTGTGTGTGTGTGTGCGTGTGTGTGTGTGTGTGTGTGTGTGTGTGTGTGTGTGTCAGATATAAATATATAGCTAGATATACATACAAACATATGTGTGTGTGTGTGTGTGTGTGTGTGTGTGTGTGTGTGTGTGTGTGTGTGTGTGTGTGTGTGTGTGTGTGTGTGTGTGTGAGTATTCTGCAAGAAAACCCAGTCAAGCTAAAGTCTATGGGATACATGCATAAAAAGCAAGAAGTCAAGGACATGCAAAAGCCAATATATCTGAAACATTTGATGTCCTTAAGGAATCATTTCCATATATCCCATGAGTCTCCATTGCTGGAGGTATTACTTAGAGGAAACTGTAGTCTGGCTAGTTTTTCTTGCAGTTTTTACTGAACGGGTAGTCTATGTGAACTTTCTACCATTTTGTTTGGATTTTTCTGGGATGTTTTGCAGGCAGTTTAATGATTATGGGCATCAGCCTGGTTAAACACCCTGTGTAATTGAAATATAGCAAGATTGTCCACTAATGTACAGTTGGCTTATACATTCATGCCCATAGGCAATGGGTTTTGGCTTTATTGACTTGAAGGTGGCCATAACGACTTAAAAATAGTAAGGCATAAGCATTGAAAAACCATGGAGCTGAATCATTTGATGTCCTTAAAGAGTCATTTGCCTGCATTTCATGGGGGTCTATATTATAACATCGAAGTTACAAAACTTCGAATGTTATAATATCAAACCAGCTACATCGAAGGATGAAAATAGCGAAGCCCTGGAACATCAAATTCTGACCTAGGGCAAGATTTCGGTGGGCCGTTTTGTGGCTTCACTATTTCATCTACTGTGGTGCGATAGTTACGGCCCTTAGGGTTAGGGTGCGGGTTAAGGTAAGTGGATAGGTAGGAATATATGTACGGTTTAGTGTAGGTTTAGAAGTAGGATTTTGTTAAGTGCATGTGTGTGTATTTATTAGTTTGTTTGTATATAGTTTTGTAGGGTAAGTGTGCAATAGTTACGGACCTTAGGGTTAGGGTATGGGTTAAGGTTAGTGGATAGATAGGAATGTATGTACGGTGTAGTGTAGAGTCAAAATGCTATCTGGCTGTATTTTTCTTGAGGTTTTTACTGAATGGTTTATCTGTGTGACCCTTTTTCTCTTTGGTTTGTGAATATATATCTACATCTGTCTATCTATATCTATACCTATCTATATATATATATATATATGGAATATATATATCATGTGTGTGTGTGTGTGTGTGTGTGTGTGTGTGTGTGTGTGTGTGTGTGTGTGTGTGTGTGTGATCATCACTGATCATCATGCCAAATGAATGACTACAAAGGTCATCTTTTTAATTAAAAAAAAAAAAAAAAAACAAAACAAAAACAAATTTGTCCTACACCCCATGCACATTATATATACCGACTCCAAGGTCGCATATAAATATATATATATATATATATATATATATATATATATATATATATATATATATATATGTGTATGTATATATAAATCTATATCTATCTCTCTGCATGTTGATCATTATATATATATATATATATATATATATATATATATATATATATATATATATAGATATATATATATATATATATATATATATATATATATATATATATAATATTATATTATATTATGTTGTTGTTGTTGTGTCTTTCGACTTTTCCTGGTTAGAGGTCACCACAGTGGAACTCCAGTCCGCTAATGATTGGCAGTAGATTTTTACGTGCCACGTTGCCAGCCCTGATGCACAACCTTCAATGAAGGTACGCCCATTCACGCATGTCTCCACACAGAAGACACTTTAGCTGAGAATCGAACAGGACAACGTCTTATTGTGAGGCAACAATGCTACCGCAGTACCACCACTGCAGACTATTATATTATAGGTTCATAGGTAGCTACTAGGCTATCGGCCTTGGGACCTATAGAAGCCTAGCCAAAAAAGTTCCCTGGCTTTCGCCACCAAAGAAAGTTATTTTCCTGTGCCCCTGTCTAGCAGAGCCACAGAAGTGATCCCCTGATGAATTTCCTATTTCCCATCTAGTTGTGGAGATTTTTCTTAAAGAGGGCTAATATAAAACAGAGAATGGAAACTGAGGCACAGCAAACTTCATATCTTAAAAAGATGTCTGCATTTTTTTTCAAAATTACTTACAAATGGTTGCTGTAACATATATATTTTTTAATGTTTACACTCATCGTAAACTAATGAAGTAAAATATCAGTAAAAGTCAAGCAGTAAGAACAAGTTCAGTAACTAGCAGTGATTACGATTTCTATCTTGGTCTGCAGAAGTGCATCACATGTTATTATCTTGAGGTTACCCAAACCAAACTGTGGATAGTATTCTATTCATGGTTTGAAGAATGTAAGAACAATAGCTAGAAATCTGACTAATTTAATTTGACTTGAATTCTGGTAAAATAATAATAACAATAATAGTTCAATAATGGGCATAGCATTTTCTAAAGATGTAGTTTTGATAAAAAATAATTTATGAAATAACTGGAGAATTCTCATGATTAATGAATTGGTGGCCAGCAATGTTGCTGCATATCCTTTCTATTTTAATCAAAGAGGTCAGATTCTGCAAAGTACATTAGAAATAGGGAAGCACAATTTTAATAACCATTCTAAAATTGTAGTGTGTGCTAATAAAACAAGGGGGGCCTACACCTGAGGAATGTATATAGTTTATATAGTTTGTAAATATATGAACAGATGTTTTACCTCATTATTTAGATAATTTAGGGGGGGTCAATGACAGATACACTTGCAATTTTGAATACTTGATTTCTGTCTCATGTGTTGGTTGTAGTGCATTCTATGTAAGGAAAACTAGTAGGAAAATATAGGAAAGGATCAAAAATCATTTATATTCCATACAGATGAAAAGAATATAATGCTTTATATAGGCATATTAAAAATGTTATGATTTCCAAAGATTACCTATTTATTTGTTTGTTTGTTTGTTTGTTTATTAGGAGGTGTATGAAAATGATACCGGGGGTAATACTGATTTGATTTCAGACAATAAAGAAGTAGATTGGCAACAAGAATTAACTGTCTGTAATTTTCCAAGGCCAATTGATATAATTACTGTTGCGACTATGTTAAAATCTATGTCACTGAAATATAGCACAGTCA
>NC_056731.1:692579973-692594973 GCF_019279795.1 Protopterus annectens | reverse complement strand
GAATTCAGAGGTCATCCTAGCTAACCTTACTGCTTGTCCTTTAATAAGACTTCTTTTTTGAAATAAAGGATGGTGACTAGCTTAATGCAGGTAGCTGTTGCACCAGGTGCTTTTAGGATAAATCCTGGACTTAAAGCATTTTTGTGTTTTTGAAATAGTGATGTCAAGATAATTCACACTAACATCACAACATGTGTGTGTGAACGTGAGAAAACTAGTACTAGTGTTCAAATGTTGCATAAACAACTCCAAGCTATCCATAGTCCCTTCCCATAACACAAAAATATCGTCAAGAAATCTTAGATATAACTTAATATTTTCTTGGGAAGGGCTATTGAACACGTACCTGTTCTCCCATTCTAACATCACTAAATTCGCATACATGGGGGCACAAGCTGCCACCATAGCTACCCCACTAATCTGCTGAAAATACTCTCCCTGAAAGCCTATGTAGTTGTTGTCAAGTATGACCTCCATAAGCTCCAATTTTAAGGAAATGTGATCTTTGGATAAAGATGAATATTTGTTAACACTATCCCTAAAAAACTCATGCCCCTCACATTGTGGAATGCAAGTAAATAAATCTTTAACATCAATAGTGAGAAAACTACAATTTTCACTCCACAAATCATTAGTCAATTTACTAAGAAATTCCATAGAATCTTTAATAAGATGTTTAGTTTTGATTACAATTTCTTTAGTAAAGTAATCAACATATACTGCTAAAGGATGAGTTTTAGAGTTTCTAGCAGATACAATAGGCCTAAAAGGAGGTTCCCTTATAGATTTGTGTACTTTGGGAACCCCAAAAAGTTTGGAATAATAGGATTCAGTTGTTTCAAATACTGATAAGTTTTACTATCTATTCTATTTTCCACCAAATATTCCTCCAAAAGAGAATCAATTCTCCTATAGGCTATACAAATTTAATTAATAGAAACAGGTGAATAAGTAGTATTGTCAAGCAAAATGTTGGTAATTGCGTTATTATATTCTTCAATACCATACAAAACTACCCCCCCACACCTTTATCAGGCTTCATAATACGAAAGTCTCCCTGTGACTGCAGATCATGAAGTAGATTCTCTTCTGCCTCACTAAGATTATGATGTCCTGTAGTCCATCTATTCTTTGTATATGCTTCATATGTTTCCTCTGTAACAATTCTTTCAAACATCATTAGAGCCAGGTGAAGAGGTGGATTGAAGGTACTACTTCTAACTAAGCCCTTATTTCCATCATAATTGTCATATTCAGTTTTTTTACAAACCATGTTTAAATTTAACATCCTAAGATATAATTTAAAGTCAAACAAAAGGTTGGCTAAATCACCATAATTTGTCTTAACAAACTTAAATCCTTTAGAAAAAAAGATTAAAATGCTGCTTTCCCAAGGTACAAGTGGTGTAATTAAAAATCTTAAATCCTTTGTGTTCTGACACTATAAAGTCAGTGCCCTCCACTACCACTATTTCCACTTCTTCCCCACCTTCTTCCATCCAGAATTGTTCCCATAATAACTGGGTGGATGGCCTGGGTCCGAAGGATATCTGGTTTTGTTCGCCAACCGTTCTGACCTCCTTGGTACTAAAAAATGATCGTGGGGCTCAGAGAATGAATCAAGTTCATCTAGAGGTCTATTACTAGTTCCTTCCAGCGGTATATCCCTATCATGAAAGTTCGCTCTCTGCTCTACAGATGAACCAATCATACCATGTTTGTTAGTATGAAAATTCTCATTTATCCTAGTCTTGTGTTTCAAATTGTTAAAAGGACCCAGATACACTTTACCAGTATTGTATTGTTGCTTATCCCTAAAATTTTTTTTCTGCTTTTTAATAAAATATTGTGTATCCTTAGGTCAATCCTATTCAGAACCTCTTTGTATAACTGCTCATATTCAGGGAACAGTAAGTCTTTCAAAATGTCATCATTCAGTTTGTTAATTTCGCTCAGCAACATAACTAATGCTGTATCATTATGTTTGATCAATCTAGAAATAAGTCCTAGCCCACATTCATCAAAAAAGTCATAAAAGTCATGTAATATTTCCTGACTATAAACAATACCAAAAGGGTATTTAAACAATCTAAGTCCTTGTGGGACAAACTTATGACTGATACAACAATTTAAATAATGATTATCTATCCGCAAACATTTGTATTTAAACAACTTTTTTTCAAAAGAAAAAATCATATCCTTCAAAGTGGGCGCATCAGACGAATTGAGTCCATGACCATGAAAATTGTTATTAATGTTATTGGCAGAAGAAGAAGTATTAAATTCAAAATTTCTTTCCAATACATCCCTGAAATGCATTGAATGGTCAGGGCCCAAAGGAGGAAAAACCTCCGTGTCTACAGTATTAACTGAACCGCATTGCCATTACTTGTTGAACGATGTACAGGGGAAACAGTACCTTTTAAGTTAATATGTGTCTGTTGAACGACCCAGCCGTTGTAATCCAAAAAATCCTGGTTGGCATCTGTCATAACACGTTGGCCAGCCAAACCCGGTCTAAATTTGCTGCTAAGACCTTGCTGAACACCTCGACCCTCCATCTGGATCCCACCATTGCTCTCAACCTCAGAGTATGGAGACGATGTGGTAGGTGCCGCTATAACATCTGAAACACAAGAAGGCAAAGAACCTGGTAGTATGGTTCCACCTGCTGGCTCATTTTGGCTTAACAGATCTATAAGCCTAGTTAAATCCCCCTTCAAGGATGCCACTTCTTCACGAACCTTAGTGACCTCTCGTTGTGTTCTGGCCATGTATCCGGGGCTGAAAAGTTCACCATTCTCTATAATAGTGGAGTCACTGGATGAAACTTCCATAGTTGTAGCACAAGTGCACAATAAATTAAACAAACGCCTCCACCAGCAGACAACTGGAACCAAAGGAAAATAAACATCCAAACTCACAATGTAAAGAAATAACTACACCAAAAATAAAAATAAAAATGGTCCAGGCCACCAGTAAAGGCAATAAACTTTTATATGAATGTACAAATGAGCGCTTTCGTCTTGAGGCAAGACTTCTTCAGATAAAACAGCACAAGTGCTACACATAGCTTATATAGCTATCACAATTACTATTAATTAAAATTTAAAGCACCACACCCAAATGGTCAAATATATGGGTTAAAATATATAAAATGTGAGTGTACATATACATTTGTGTATGACACCATAGCATCTTATAATATAACATACAAATGCAACAATATACAAGTAAATAAGCAAAGACAAATTTTTCCTTTCTTACTTCATAAAAGAATATATAGGAAAGGAATAATCAAATTCTGACTGCTTTAGCTGTCAACACTGGTTTGATACTAACATACTCATTAAGACCAGGTGGAATATTTGCCTTCAGCCTAATCTGCCATTTCACTTCTCTGTTTAACAATATATTTTTCATATCACCACCCCTAAAATTGTTTTTAATAACATCAATAATTCCAAATTTGAAACCACAAAAAGATGAACAAGAGACTGAATGCTTGAACAAGGCACTAGTATATTTTCCTGTCCGTATGTCATACATGTGTTCATACATTCTATCTTTCAATGCTCTTTCTGTTTTTCCTATATAGAATGCAGAGCACTTCACACATATGGCCAGGTAAACTAACATCTTGGTGTTGCAATTACCTCTACAAAATTTAACAACACTATTAAGTCCATTGTTCAAACATATACAGTCATCCTTTAAAATATAAGGACGTTGACTACAATTGCCACAAGAACAATCAATAAAGACTGTTAGATGTATACTGCAGAAAAATAAAGTGGTGTAGGTAAACTGGTCTCCCAATACAGCAACAACACAAAATAAAAAGAATAGGAGATACCAGGCCACGCCTGATAAAATCATCAAACAATTTAATCCAAGTAAAAAGGTGAGCACTTTTGCAGCCAAAGCTGCTTCATCAGACAATACAATACTTCATTTTCCGATTTGTTATACAAAGCTCCAACCAATCACAATGTTTCCCAGTAAAAATAACTTCACTAGTGCATATTAACTCTTTCATGCATACAAACATTTACAACTAAAACCTAATCAAATAGCTGAATGAAAAACACATTGTATAACTTCACATAGTTAAAAAACATGGTTAAAAAACATAATATATAAACAATTAACTATCTAATTAATGGTTTGTTCAGCAAAACAGGTTTAATACTGATTTTATCATTTAAACCTTTACCCATATTTGCACGCATCCTGATTATCCATTCTAGTTCCTTTGTCTCAACTCTGCTCCTGATTGCCCCTCCTCTATTACCTAAAAAAATCAATATTAACCCTGTTACAAACAATATAGCCTATACTGGTAGTAATGGCATGATTTTCTCTCCAGCCCCACCCCTTATTTGCATCATAATTTATTATTCTTATGCATCGGGTATGGTTTATATTTGACATATGTTGTTCACAAAATGTTATGTTGGGTCTTGGTTTTATTATTGTTATGTATTATAATGGCTGCATACTAACATACCTTGTTTAATTACCTATGTTGTTGGCCTTATGCCATAACTGTTACTGGCATGCTGTTACAATACTGACTGTTATCCCAATTATTGTTGTGTTCAATATGCTATGACATGTTATATTACTGGGTAATGTGATTTGTTCTGCATGCTTTTACAACTAACCACATGTTCTCTTCATTACTAACCTATACACTTTGAAACATTTCAGCACCATACCTCAACTGGGTAGGTCAGTTCCCGCGGATCCACCTACCCTACCTCAACCAGCCATGGCACCTTGTCCCAGCATGTCTGAGACCCAAACTGGAGCTGCTCCCTCTGCTGGCCCTGCACCACCTACAGGTGGAACTGCCTCAGGGGATGAATCCCGTCCCCCCTGGGAGTGGGCGTGGAGAGGGAGTGGTCACCAGCGACAGCTTCCGGGGATGGTGCATAGGATTGTCCAGTGTGATTTGGACAATTGACTACACTGGATTGAGAGCAGACTGGCCAACCTGGAGGGCAGGCTTGCCCTGATGCCCATCCCTCAGCACAGCCATCTTTGGGGCCGTGAAGGAGCAGTGGGGACTGCCAATGGGTGGGAAGCTCAGCCCCACTGCTGCCATCTGGGGTCACTTGGTTCTCCAATTCCACAACACCTTTCCTGTCCAAGGTATTTAACCCACTCATGTCATACACTGCCCCTGTCTGCTGTCTTGTCTGTTTGCAAATGCTACCTCTCCTACCCAACTTACCTCCCCACATGAACCTATATACCTTCCCCAGAATTCCACTCTCTCCTTAAAAAAAATGGGCATCTGTCCCACAATAAAAATATCACCCAATACATAGCTGTCCATTTTGCCCACACCTACACTGCCCACAATCAATAATTACAGCAATTAATCAATAAAGTTATGTCACCCACACCACTCTCCTTAGGATGTGAGGCTCCAAATTCCAAATTATCCACAAGCTGAATAGCTGTTGCAATAGAAGAAATGGAGAGCTATGGTCCTTTCCTACACCCATCCTGCACATCCCTACCTGCCTTTCACATTGTTTTTCCCCTAATTGCCCCCATTTCACCACTTTCCTATCACCACTTTTTTCTTTTCTTTTTTTGGAAATAGCGTGGGTTTGAGCAGGGCTAAGTACCACAGAGCTTATGCATTTGGAGAGTGTCTGCCACTGCTGTTGGGGTGGATGACATCAGCAGCTGATGACAGGGAGGCCACTGTTGTGGAGGACAATGGCCACAGGACCATAAAATGAGTGACCAGTGCACAAACATAGGCCTGTTGGTCATGTATCCACTGCTGTATGTTGAATATCTACACAAACACACATGCACACAAGGTGGCTGATGTGAGATTAGACCTCCTACCTACCTACTACTACTTGCACATGCCACTGTTTACATTTGGTGTACAAGTTGCTGCAGCAATACATCACTCTATACGCTTTTCTGTGTGTGTGTGTCTGCGTGTGTGTGTGTGTGTGTGTGTGTGTGTGTGTGTGTGTGTGTGTGTGTGTGTCTCTTTCTCTCTCCCTCCCCCTATTTCTATATATAATATTACATATATATATATATATATATATATATATATATATATATATATATATATATATATATATATATAAAACTATACAGATCCATATATAAGTTATATGTACCACATATTGATAGATAAGGCCAATCATGTGTGATGGTGATAAGGAGAGACAGTTAGGTATACATAGCTGTCTGTATGCACAGAGATATATGGACATCTCAGTTCTATAGTCAGATGTACCTTCAGACATGGGCTGATATTAGCTAAGTGTAGGAACATGTCGAGTGTGACCATTGGTACTTACAAGGGGACTCCAGGTCAGACCTACCTGTACTCCAGACCAGGAATTTGTGTGCTACAGACAATTGGCTGCTGCACCTGATTAAACAGTCCAGAACCTCTCTGATATGATGCCCAAGGGATTTCCTGGCTATGTGCTGTCCATAATATCTGACTCGTATCTAGGGTGTGTACTGAGTGTATTAGACTGAACAGGGTTTTGAATCATATGGCTGGTACATTTTACATAACAATGAGATTTCCTGGTACATCAGTGGCAGATCATAGTAGATTGCTGTGATGAACCTCTGGCACTCATTTGGGTTACTACCTCCATGCACTGCCTGAGACCCATGCTATTGCACGAACTGTTCTATTTTGCACTTTCTACATTTGTTTGGCCATTAGTTCCTCCTTTTCCTTATATGTGGGTCTTTGGCCTGCCCTGCTCCACTTCCTGTCTTTCTCCACAGTTGCTGCTTTATGTAGTTGCAGGTATGCTGTGACTGGGGTATGTGATGTAACACCACAGACAGGGTTACAGATTTCACACATCTGACTGTACCTGGTTTGCAGGATGTCCAGCCTTGCACCCCACATGTCTGGTCTGGTCCTCAGAGATGATTTGTGTTGTACTATTATAAGGCTACATGGTGCCCATACCTCTCAAACTCTTGGATCCAGGGATCTGGACAAAGCCATTTATAAAACTGGGACACAGACACAAACATGGGGACAAGTGTTTCATAATGTTCTTACAAACTTAGACAGATGGTAGAATTCAGATTTTATATTAGCATAAATGTTCTGAGGGGTATAAAGTGTACACTGTCTGTCATTATTTTTTCATGTTAACCATTGTTGATTCGCCAGTAGTTTGCCAGAAAAATGCAATGTTATGGAAAGCAGACCATATATATGAGGTATAAATGTGGGCATTCTGTGACACTCTTACATTTTAGGGGTATGATGGTGCCCATTGACTTCTTGTAAGTACTGGCACAGTTACGTGACAGCCTTGACATCCTGCTGCTACTCTAACTTGTTACAACATGCTGTTATACTAGCCACCATCTAGGTTACTCAGAACTCTGTACTGTCCATATCTGTTGCCCCCTGTCCCTCCATTGTCTCTGGCTTTGTCCAGCTATCCTGTAGTAACAAATAGTGACATATGGACAGTCTGTAGAACTCCTACTATAGGTGTAGCTCGTATGTAAAATATTAGGCACAGCCAGTCTCGAACCATAAGCACCATCAACTGTGGTAATGTACTTAGCCCACTAAGCCATGACAGCCACCAGACAGTGCAGTTTAATTCCTGACACTATCAACCAACCACAGACATACATAGCACATCGACCCCTGCATATTGTGGAAATGGAATATGTCACCAGGTTGATTGGGACAGCCCTGGGATTGTGTGTTCTGCTGCTATTATCTTGCAAACATAATTTACTGCAGTTGCATGGGAACACGGGTGTGTTGAGGGTAAGTGACTGCAGCATTGACAGTCAAGCATCTGTCCTATGACCCAACTGTTTGTAATTCCCTCACATAGTGCAGTGGATTTTGCTGGCTTGGAGTCTACTGCATATTATGGGGTGGCCAGTATTGGGCAGAGAGTTTCTGTTGTCCCACATAGCTGTCAGTTGTCTGCAGCTATCACGGTAGCCCACTATTCCCTTGCATACATGTGGCAGGTCCATACCTATGCTACCATAGTGTAGTACCCCATAAATATGTTGTAATAAAGAGCGACTTACCTTGTGCCTGCAGCAGTTGATATAACAGTGTTTCATGGTGAATCTGTCAGATGCATGCAGTACACAGCCAATACATGCTAAGGTACAGGTTGTGTGTTGTGGCTGACATCCTTTTTAGTATATGTGTAAGTCAGAGTGAGGTTTCAGTCCCTAAGTTCCTAGGATGTCAGTGCATGTGTTATGCATTGCCGCTTTACCAAAGCCAGAGCATACTGTGCATGCCTACGTCTGCCTATAGGGACAGACTCAGGAGGTTCCTCCTCTAAGTCCCCCTGAGACTGTGGGGATCTTGGCACTGGTTGGGGCTGTGTGTCCCTTTCCTGTGATGTTCTTGCCACAGCTGTTTCTGCAAGATCATATTGTGTAGCATGGCACATACTGTGAACATGTGTGCACATGTGGCTGGAGAGTTCTGCAGGGCAGGACCGAGTATATCAAGGTAGTGGAACCATGACTTGAGCAGCCCAAACACACGCTCTACAGTCTTCCTAGTTTGTGCATGTGCCTCATTATGGCACTCTTCAGTTGTGTGTGCATTTCTGATGGGTGTTATCATCCACAGTTTCAGTGTGTTGCCAGCATCCCCCAGTAGATGTTTGTACAGGATATCCCTGTGGCAAATGTCTGGTATATCTGAGATGCATGCCAGATGTAGGAGTCATGATAACTGCCAGGGCTCCAAGCACACACATTCATGATAGTGCCCTGGGCATTGCACATGACCTGGTAGTTGATGGAGTGATACCCCTTGTGGGTTATGTAGACTCTACCCTCTTCACCGGGTGGTGCTTTGATGTGCACATGAATGCAGTCTAAGGCACTCAGTAATTCAGGGTAGTGTGCTACACAGTAGAAGATACACATATTGCTGGCTGTCTCCTCAGGGGATTGGGGTTAATAAATGTGCTCACTGATATTTGCTTACATGGCATCCATGAACTGGTGGAGTACCCTGGATACAGATGCTTGTTAGACCCCCATTATGTTTCCAGTTGGTCTTTGAAAAGTACCTGTAGCTAATATTCTAAGGGCTACACATACCTATGTTTCCACTGGGATGGGTTCTCATCTATTCGCTCTGAGTCTGAGTTGAGGGCAGCAGAGCTCATTGAGTTCTTGTAGTATGTCCATTTCCATCCTGTAGCACTCTACAATCTCCAGTTCTTGTAGCTCCTGGAAGGTTTCCCTGAGCCTGAACGCTCTTCTCCTTCTCAGTGTGTGCCTATTGTAAGCATGAGCATTATCACTGACCTCAGCCTTTAGCACATACAGATGTAGCAGAGCAGAAGCAGCCCCTATCATTTTGTCAGTTAAAAATCCCAAGTGTGTACTCCAATGGTGCAGAGTATGTGGGGAAAATCAGATTGTAGGGTGTATGCATACTTTATACTGGTGTGCTGCAGATGCAGCCTTTGTGATTGGCTCACTATGATGCATTCCACCTGACAGGTATATCATTGGGGGCTTTGAATGGGCCAGTGTCTGTTGAACCGGACTTATTAGACATTTCTGCTTGATTGGCGCCTCCTAGCTATTTCTTTTTGTTTTCATTTTGTTTTTTGTTTAATTCTTTCCCTGCTAAACACTTGGGTGTGGTGCTCAAACCTGTAGCACTACTGTACGTAGTGCTCAACAGTTTGGACAGTACCCTGTGCATGGGCACACTCAGCTTTTCTTAAACTAGCTAAAACACGCATAGTGGGGCTAAACACAGCTCAATAGCATTGAACACACCCCCCTGGTAAGCAGTGCTTAGCTGAGCACAAACAGGAACTGCTGAGCTCCAATCTGCTTACACATAGCCTGACAAACACCCTTTTGATGTCAGCTGACTGTTCTACCGCTACCTACATGGTTCTAGCCCTACCATGCTTGTATCTGTGGACACAGTGGCACTTTTTGCTATTCAGTAACCCCAGCTCATTTACATACATTTAATTGAGTATACCCTGGATACTTCACTACTCCAGGGCCTGCATCCATAGCAACCACTAAAACCTGCCATTGTAAGACTTTACATGCTGCACACCATAATGCAATAGTTTTGCAAATGTCTAATTTTCATTTTTGTACACTTTTAATTATTTTATTTTGCATAACAGCATGTTTGACCATTGCTGTGTGAGGCGCAAATGTAATATATGTGTTAAAAATATATATATTTTATTGATTTGCATTGCTTTTTGGACTCACTGGCCATAGTTTTGCTCATTTGCATGCCTACAGTGCAATATCCACCCTTTTATTTGGGCTTTGATTGCCCCTGTTTAACTTTTACATTCTGGTACATGGTTTCTGTCTGAGTACATTTCTAACACCAACACGGCTCCTACACTGGTGCCTTTCTGCTTATTGGACTGCAAATCTACCTCATTTGCATGGATTTTACCAGCTTATGAGGTGATTTGCATTCTACAGACACTTCCGTGTCTGCTCACACGTGCACGTCACTCAGCGGCCATGTTCATGTTAAGGCCCTGCCACTATGTCTACATGGCAGATCTCTCTGTGTAGGCTTTATTGAATTCCACTCTTTATCCTGCTTTCTTTCTGGGTTTGGACACATGTAAAAGTTGTTTGTTTGAAGTCCAAAGTGCCCTAGCGGGGATGTAGGGCTGGATGATATGTGAGACTGTGAGGCAATTCTATGGGTTATATTAGTGACAAGATGCATGATACCTTTAGCCATTTTAATCATCTTCCCCTTATTTAGGATTTCCAGTAGATTGCATTCTGCTATTTCAGGTATCTGGTCATGCTGTTGGTATTGAAGTGCAACACAGTAAATCATGGATGTAATAGTTGATAAGGTGTATGACAGATCCATAATCATGCATAGCTGCAATTTGTAATGAATAGGCAGCTGGAGTGGCTCAAGAGAACTATCACAGGTATTAAGAGCTCCAGGAGAGTGTGAGGGGAGTCCACTGGATCCAGCAGATTGGCTCATTCCTTACCCCTCGATTATCTTTCCTGTGGAGAACAAATAGACTGATTAGGCACTCCATCCAGAGAATGAATGGGTTGCCGGAATCCTTGTATGCTTAGCAACATATTAGCAGAGAACGGGAATAACTGTTATGACAAGCTGTATGCTATCTGTTTGCATGCAGCTGGAATCCCATAAGTTACCACACTTGGACCAGCCATATGCAGATGGCGCACTGTTTGTGAATTAGGTGCAGTCCTATATAGGTGAATTTGCATATATGCTGTCTGGATGTTTTACAGTATGTATACGGTGGGATAAACCCATGTACAAGGACTTGTCTCCTTGTGTACAATTCTTTTTGAATCACAAAGAGACTTCTAGTCCTACTCCAGGGTGTACCTTTGTTTATGAATAGCAAAATGTGTCACTGATAGGTAAGGCTCAGTAGTGTAAAGGGATAGAACCTTAACTGCAACAGGGCTGAGCGGAAAAACACCATTAGCTTGCAAACCCTATGGGGAGGTTTGTGGTTCTGGCTCAGATTTGGATGACACCTAGAGGGAATACTGTATGTTAAGCCTATAGAGAATGATCTTGCTGAAAACACACTTCCCATGGTGTAATGCACTAAATGATGATACGTGTGTGGCAGTATACATGCTTCCCATAATAGGCAGCAATAGCTGAGAACAAGAGATCCAGTGCAGGGATTAATAGACTAGAAAACTGGTAGTGATGTCTGCTGGGTCCACCAGACTGGCCCATTTCCTACAAACTGACACTCAGCCCTCCAAGGAACATATCAGCTGATTAAGCTCTCTGATCAGAGAATGAATTTACTGTAGAGTCCACTCCATAGCTACAAGGTGTCTGGTTTCCACTCTAATATAGGAATTAATAGTGTTGTTGGAGCTAAGGAAGGATAGACTTATAGTGAAGATCTAGGAACAAATAACACTGTTAATTATTTGTTGTCTTTGTCATTACTTGAATCCATTTCTCAAACATATAATAATGTAGCTATGGTTATGGTTATGGTTATGGTTATGGTTATGGTTGCGGTTATGGTTAGAGTCCTGGTGCCAGATTCTGAAAGGCCTTTGCATTTACACCAAACTAAGTGTATTACACTATGCCCAACTCCAAAAGAAAGTATCCCTTCTGTAACCATTTAGTGTATGTTACTGGAAACTGGCAGATTGCTATGCCCAGTTCCATTTGGTATTGCAGATTGGCAAAGTTCAACAGTGCATGACACTGAATCTGGATCAAAGCCCATTGAAGTTAATGGGCTTCTTGGTGAGTCACATGCTCTACCTGTATGTGTAAGCAGGTACAGCAGGAAGTACCTGGTGGGAAGTCAAACTGCATACAGTACATAGTTTCACACAGCAAGAACTGTACTGCAGGTATCAGGAGTTGATGAGAGGGGGACCTGCTTGGGACCACACATTTGCAGGGTAGTGGGTAGTATGAGATATTCCCCCAAACCCCACAGTGGATGGCTCATTTTACTGGATTATTACAAATAGATAGCATTCTGTGTTAGGCTGCTGGCCTTGTATCCCTGTCTCTCATCTTAGGCAGAGTAAATGGTATAATGGTTAAGGTCTTGTTTGATTCTGACCACTGGTTAATGGCTAGGATTGTGATGGTCTGCAGATTGATTGCCTATTATCCAGTCTGTTTTACAGATTGAGCAGCTCCTGTGTATGGCATCATAGTCAAACAGTTCCACCTAAATGTCACACCTAATATTGCAGACAGACTCTCTGCTTGCAAAACTACTTTAAATATGCAGATGAAGCTGCTACAAATTATAAATTCAGCCAGACTTGGCAGCCCCACAGAATCATCAGGCAATGTTGACATAATGCTCAGAGTAGTCACTGAAGTTCAATGACACTGGATGCTAGTCAGTCACATTACTTTATCTGGTTTCCCCCAATCCATTTAATAGAAAAGAAATGTGAGGTATGGAATCGGTGGACCCCACCTCCTATGATGTTGTCAAATGGGGAGGCATGCTGGACTTTCCCATTCAGAATGGCAAGGTCAGGTTGGTTGAGGTCATGCTCTCTCATTACACTGATGTTTTGGAATCTGTTCCCTTACCTCTAATTATATTTCATCATAATGCAATAGCTTAGCTGATAAACACAACACTAGTGCCTGCAAAGAGTATTTGCCAAGAGTCAGCAAGCCTGGAAGAACAAGCCAAGTTTGTTAACTGTCAACCAGCCAAGTATAATTAGTAAATTTTAAGGGGTATATATTAGATAATCGAACTTTCAAAAGTTCAAGTGTCATATGTTCGACACCATATGATCAAATTTTTGAAAGTTCGAACATTTTAATGGAGATCTCTGTACAGCACGGAATGGGAAGTTTCCCTTTTCTGCACTGTAGTGCGATCTCAGAGTTGGTATATTTAAAAAGCGGGGGTTGTGGGGCAAGCCCCCCTGCTTAATATGTTCAGGTAGGTTATTTGTGTAGTTTTTTTTTTTATTATTAGATGTTCGAACTTTTAAAAGTTTGATCATATGGTGTTGACCATATGACAGTCGAACTTTTGAAAGTTCAATTATCTAATATCGACCCAATTTTAAGTCCTGGCATGTCCATCAAAATGAAGGAAAAGGCTGATCACCATTCAATAAGTAATATGCAATCCAGTAAAAACAGCCAGTAACAGAAATAAATGCCATATAATCCGGTACTTACCTTCTGTTCTCTGCTATTATTATTATTATTATTATTATTATTATTATTATAATTATTCATTTGTAATGGGCACATGATCTAGTTTTGGTTAGTACACTATGATAGCCATGCAACCTTCATGTCTGAACACACTGGGCTATCCCTTGTTTAACAGAAAAGCAGCACAAATGTTACCACTGTAGGTCAATCCACATGCCCGGATACTGTTCATAGGCAAGTCAATTATATTCAATATAAAGAATTCATAAAGAAATGCAATTGAAAGTATGGGATGCTACAAGAAAAAAAAGAAAAAACTAAAAATAAAGTAGCTTAACATATACCCACTTTGCTATACAACTCACTGCTGTGAGCTAAATGACACATACCTCATGACAGCAACATGCTGTAAAACTGTTTCTGTACTTCATTATATTTTATGCTTCTTGTATTAATTTACATATCTGTATACATACAATCTGTGCATATTATTGTTAACTTTCCTTATGTATATATGTGTGTATATGTATATATATACATATATATATATATATATATATATATGTATATATATAGATATATATAGTAACTATTTGTAACTTCTTGTTTTGCATTAAAACTTGTCTCCCCAGGCCTCCATTTACAAGTGGCTTTGTTGTCAGCTTGGACTATCCTAGTATACAAATGCAAAATAAACAAAACTAATTCAAATATCAATCAAATGTCTGTGCACTATGTATATGCTAACAAAGAAACATATATATAGTGATACTTTTGTACCTTTGCTGCTGCCAGAAAATGCAATCAGGCCAGGTAAGATGAAATCTGTACTACAGAACAGACTTTCAGGAAAGAGCAAAAACTTGCAGTAGCTTGGAGAATTTAAACAAGTAACTGCATCCTTCTGTCCTGCAAGACAAAAACTGACAAACATGAAAATAAAATAAGTCAAGAGTGTTGAACAGTCCCCTTTGGTCATCTGTGTTAGACACACAAGAGGCCGTGATCAGATTACATTACCTCAGTAACTCATTAAGTTGACTAATGCAGTATTTCATCATTTGTCCAAAAAGATGTACTTTTCATTGTGAGACTTAAAAAAAAAAAAAAAACAATTTATAACTTTGAATAAAAACAGCCGACGGGTTTGCAAACACCATATGGCGTCACCACAGATATCAGCCTCCATATATCACTTGGTTTAGCATCCTTGTCCCTGATTGACAGGGGCAATATGTAAATGTTCTCCCCATCTCTGGGTTATTTGTATTTAAAATATA
>NC_056731.1:692562473-692574973 GCF_019279795.1 Protopterus annectens | reverse complement strand
TATTATATAAGCTGGAAACAACCATCATTTTGTCATTTGTACAATTTTGTCATTTGTACAGAAAGCTCACACAGGCATACACACACAAAAACACACAGATATTCAAAGACATGCAGAAATAGTCAAATACAAAGCTATATACAATAGCAAATGGAGCACAGAGGCACTGAACTCTGCAAAGTGCATTAAGTAGCTATCCATGACACCTGCCAGTAGTGTGTGTTCATTGATGCCACTGAGATTAGTAGCATGTGTGTAAATTTCACAAGCCACGTGCTAAGTTATGCATGCTTCAGTAGCTGGTTGCGGTAATGTCAGAATGTAGACAGTGCTGTTGATACTTTCTAGAGACATTTGTGGAGTAGATTCTCACCATTGAAAAACGCAACCGAAACATCATAACTGCCTATGTCTGTGGAACAATGACTTCTCTGTGGCAACCTCCAAAGTCTGCCTGCAGTGCCTGTACACCTTATATGCATTGCAAAAGGGTTTGCTGGACAGCAGCTACCGAATACTATGCTTGCTCCAGGTCTGTGAGATCAACTATTCTGGTATGTATGCATGCATGTATGTCTGCCATATCAATTCCCTCAGAATGATGAAACAGAATTACATCATTGTATGATCCAAATGGAACTCCTGCAAAGTAACACAGATAGTTACTGGTCTAGCATATGAACATGTGTAGTTAGATGTGCTGTGGATCCAAATGGAACTCCTGTAAAGTAACATAGATAGTCGCTGATCTAGCATATGAACATGTGTAGCTAGATGTGTTGTGGATCCAAATGGAACGCCTGCAAAGTAACATAGTTAGTGGCCTAGCATATGAACATGTGTAGCTATATGTGCTTTGGATCCAAATGGAACTCCTGTAAAGTAACACAGATAGTCGCTGATCTAGCATATGAACATGTGTAGCTAGATGTGCTGTGGATCTAAATGGACTTGCTGCAAAGTAACACAGATAGTCACTGGTCTACCATATGAACATGTGCAGCTAGATGTGCTGTAGATCCAAATGGAACTCCTACAAAGTAACACAGATAGTCACTAGTCTAGCATATGTACATGTGTAGCTAGATGTGCTGTGGATCCAAATGGAACTCCTGTAAAGTAACACAGATAGTCACTGTCTAGCATATGAACATGTGTAGCTAGATGTGCTGCAGATCCAAATGGAACTCCTGCAAAGTAACACAGATAGTCGCTGGTCTAGCATATGAACATGTGTAGCTAGATGTGCTGTGGATCCAAATGGAACTCCTGCAAAGCAACACAGATAGTCACTGTCTAGCATATGAACATGTGTAGCTAGATGTGCTGCAGATCCAAATGGAACTCCTGCAAAGTAACACAGATAGTCACTGGTCTAGCATATGAAGATGTGTAGCTAGATGTGCTGTGGATCCAAATGGAACTCCTGCAAAGTAACACAGATAGTCACTGTCTAGCATACGAACATGTGTAGCTAGATGTGCTGCGGATCCAAATGGAACTCCTGCAAAGTAACACAAGATAGTCGCTGGTCTAGCATATGAACATCTGTATCTAGATGTGCTGTGGCCCATGAATAATTATTACAAATACTAGTCATGCTTTGTGTTAGCACTCACAAAGTATGTGACAAGAGAAACTTCTGCATTCATTTGTAGTTATCCTGGAAGGAGGTGCTCGTGAATGTAGCAAAAATTACTCCATAGTAGATGGGAACATGTTCTTCCCTACCGCAACACAGAGAATAGCAAAGCTGCATGCCTGTTTACAAACTGCAACAGATAACTGGAGTAATATTTGTGGCCCTAGCAGTGAGGTCCTTTCACTTTGTTTATCTGCTCCAAACCTCCCAGCCTTGTAATAGTGCTACATTTAGCCCGAGTCAGTCTTAGCAGGTGGCATTCCTGCTGCCCATTACATCTTGTATGGATTTCTTAAGTGGATTGGCAGTATTATCTTGATCACTGTTGCTGTCTTCCACAGGTTTCCACTCTAAATCTGCCTCACTAGCATGTGTATTTTCTGCCATGAGAAATGTGTCTTTTAGTTGCCCAAATTATATGTTAGGAAGGCCTGTGCAAACATTTGGAAGGATTCCCTGGCAGTGTCTTTGCATCATGCAGGCTAGTGATTGTTGTATTTCTCATATCAGCTATGACACCTATATGTAATGGTTAAAAAGGCACATGTGGTCATTTGAGTTGCTGACAATGATGGCTGAAGAAACAGATTGCTCCATTTTTGTCTCACAGTTATTCAACTTTATTGCTAATTTGAGCTTGTAATGTGCCCTACCAATAGGCTAAGAAAGTGTGCAACAATGGAGAGATTACAGTATTATTTTTATGTATTGCAACAAGCACATTGGAATGGAGAATATTCTGGATCATATTTAATGTTTAGGCCATGTGGAAACTAATGACATGGTAGCCATGCAACTGGTTGTAGAGAAAACCAGAAAAGAAGCAGGAGTGATACAGAGAGCAGGGGAGGAGGCACATATCCAAATGTAAGAAATGAAAGACAGAGAAAGGAGTCCGGAAAGGGAAAGCCAGAAGCCATATACTTATACTGACATTAACAGAGAAGCAGACGAGTTTGGAGTGTCACTCTAGAAGAGATGATATCTACATAATAGGGTTAATTCAGGGCCTAGACTATAAAAAGCCTGCACACTTTGTGGAAAAAATGGGTCCACAACTTATAATTGTCTGACTCCATTTTGACAGTCTGATAGACCATGCACATACTTTGGAGATGCTCAAACTTCATGAAGGACAAGAGGTGGGACAAGAAGTCTACACCATTAGCAGAGGAAGTGAAGAAGGGAGTCTGTATCTTTTCTTCGCACTGAAAGCAGAAGGTGGTTACAGAAGTAGTGGTGTGACTTGCAGGAGTTTCATCTCTAGGATGAAGAGCTCTGCAGTATAGCTAAATCAAGAACACTAGCAAAAGCACAGTGTGATGGCAGTTGTATAAGCAAGGATAGACTTGTACATAGAAATGACAATGAAAAGTTTAGATATGTATGAGGAGAGGTCCCTAGTGGAATGATACAAGAAAGGAAGGCCAAACAAGCAGTTAAGACAAAGTGCAAGGAGCCTGGGGCATAGTTCTTTTTTATTTCTGTAAATGTTTTTGTCTTTTGTATTATACTGTGTGGTAAATTCAATGAGCTGGGCAACAAGGATCATAACAAGAAAAAGAAGAATCACCTCATAGAATAATTAAATCATCCAGTCCTGCAGAGCAGGAGGCCAACTAATTCCCATGCTGGGCTTTTCTACCATATGATTTGGAAAATCTCATAACTTGTGCTCAGTACAAAAAAAATACAAACCCAATAAATCAGGGAGTGAATTATTTGTCTGTTCAGAACCTTTCCAGGGATGCATTGTAAGACTGGACAGCGCACTGCTGTTTTGGTGATATTGCACAATCAGTGCAAATTATGCATATCATATGTGCACAATAATTAAGTATAGCAACATCAGTCTACACATTTGTAAATGCTAGATGACAGCCATCTGTGGCAAACTATAGACCTTAATGTTATAAGATGACAGAGTTTGTCTGTAAGCCATGCAGTTTGTGCAATGTTAATTCTGATATGAAAATATAGCTAATATCTATAACTGCATTACCATACACATTACACTCCATATTATAATGTCATTTTCAACTAATACGCATGGTTTGCATGTGCTTCTCCAGTACTAACTGCATCATACTCTATTAATGCATAATTCATGCAAATAATATGTTAATGTAAAATATCAAGTACTTTTCATACCAATTTGCATATTCTCCTTAATAACTACAGCCTACATCCCATGCTGACTGCTTTGAAGTGCATTCCTATTAAACATGCCACCTTGGAGATGACATTTTGCTGACTACTGCATGCCCACCATTATTGAGAAATTAGTTTCAATACTAAAGAGTGCAAATATTGATAACTCGTAGGGCAGGCTTCACGAAGCCTCCGTGTAAGAGTTACAAGGCTTACACGGAGGCTGCAGTTAAACGGTGTGACGTCAGCATGTCATGCATATGCATGAGGGCATGCTGAATCACACCTAAGGCTAACACGGTCCGTGGAAGACAGTAGGGGGCGTGTCCGTAGGCCGAGCCCTGCAAGCAGACACGCCCCTAGAAGAGTAAAAGTGCCTAAAGTAAACCCCCACGACAGAGTACATGGAAATGTGAATAAACACAACACAACACATGCCCCCACAGACTATGAACATAAAATTATATAAATGAACATGTTATATTTTTTTTAAATTGTAAAGATGTTTGCCCGTGAGTGCGCTCGTTTGCATGGGCGTGCCCGTAGCTCAGCCACAGTTAGCAGTAAGTGGAAAAGCATATAAGAATTAACTATGCAAAGTAAGCCAAAAAGCAATAGCGTAGCGGTAGAGACATCGGCTGAAGAGCAGGCAGTCATGGTTCGAGCCCCCACAACATCAATTTTTATTTTTAGTGAAATAAGCACGAAACAAGTCCCTGACACATATGTACACATATAAAATTATATTTTATGTAAAATGTAATGAAATAGGCCAGTTATAGTGAAGAAATGTGAGATAACAAAATAATAACAAATGCCAGATGTGCCCATAGCTGAGCTATAGTTTAACAAGTTGAGTGCATTTGCCCGTAGGTGAGCAGTGGTTTAACAGGTGCAAAATGAGTGCCCGTAGGGGAGCCATGTTTTAACATGCTGAAACTGTGTGCCCATCACTGAGCTGAGCGTAATATGCATGCTGACAGCCAAATGACACGTAAACCAGCGTAACCCATTTGCGCGGAGCTGCACACCGCGCCAACAAGCTAACCGACGGGCAACGTTGAGCAAGCCGTAACAAAACTGCCTTTACACAGACACACCCCCTAGCCTGTCTAGACAGTCATAAAATATAAAAAGCAGTGGCCAGGTTTGAACCCAGGATACCATGCACCATAGTCAAGGTACGGAATCACTAAGCCATGACAGCTGTGCTTAGAAATGCAGTAATAGCAAATATATAGGAATGAATAGAAAGTGGAGCATGACAAAGCAGGTTTTGTGAAGCTGATACAATTCCAAAATGGCCAATCACAGATAAGTGCGGGAAAAACGGTATATATAAGCCCCATAGGCAGGAATACACAGCATAACCGATTGTAGAACTAACTTGCAGCCAGAATGTCAGGAGTAGGTGAGGGTAGTTGCTTTCGAGCACAGAGGTGGGGCGTTGAGGAGTCCAGATATATGGTCTGGCTCCTTGTCCACAATCATGAGGCCCAACTCATGCAGGGCCAGGTCCTGTGGGGAGCATATAGGGCTGAGGTGTGGGACCGGTTGGCTCATGATCTCACCAGTGCCACAGGGATTCCAAGGACTGGTGAGCAGGTCTGCCACCACCATGCGGACCTGAAGAGACGTAAGCAGGACCAATTGATCCTATGGATCCAGGAGGCCCGGCAAATGCCCAATGCCCCACTACTGAGTAAGTTACATTTAATTATGTATGTAAGAAATTAAACTAGCTGATATTATGGAGATGTGTATTCCAATATTACTTCATTTATATTACAGCTGCAGGTGTCCGTTCTGCGAACCGCAGAGCCTATGGCGATAGGCTGGTGCAGTTGCGGCACCAGGCAGGTCAGTAATCCTTTCCCAGTCACTGTAAAGAAATATAAAAGTATGACAGTTAGCAAAAAAGTGCAGTGTAGTCACTAAGTAATAAAATGTGCAAGTAAGAGTGTTTGCAAGTATTGCTTGATTACAAAAGTGTGTTGCAGTCTGTAATCCAAACAGAAAAATGAAAATGTCTGAAATAAAGTCTGAAATAAAGATGCCCCACCTGTAATATAATAGTACACAACCTGCAGCAGGCTGAAAAGTACAGCTGCAGAAGATGAGCAAATCACATGTGTGAAATATATCCCTGTTAAAATACTGAAACATGACAGAAGTTAGACTGTTGGAAAGAATTGTAATAACTACAGGTAAAACATGTCAAGAAAGCCTAGAAGTAAGTACCATCCTGAATTGTAAAATTAAAACAAGTGAGAGAGTGTGAGAAAGAGTTAAGTAGTAATAACCCCTGAATAAAGTATACTGCAGTCAGTACAGAATGAAATGAATGTGACAAGCAGAACCAAACTGCGAAATGTGTTTAAAATGTTGCTGCAGCTGGAATGTGTATCCCAAAATCTGGATATGTTGCTCTCAGTCTGCAATATGCAGATAGTATGATTGTCTGAAATACCAAACATCCACAGTTGTCTATAGCTATATAAAGCAAATGTAGCAGGATGATGTAGCTGAACAAAACCAGATATGAAAGTGTATGAATAACAATAAAATGTATATTGATGTAGCAGTAACAGTCCTATCACCAACTTGAAGTAGTTATCACATAGGAAACTGTAGATAGAACAGTAGTGTGTATATATCTGCAGCTATTAGAAATGTACAGCATATGCATTGGTATTTGAAGGTGTTAATTATATTTTCTTCACCCTACCCTATAACCACATATAATCCATTCCACGTGAAATTGGTATGTGCAATCACAATTAACACCCCTGGGCATTTGTCCTGTTGGGTCATACATATTTGCATGTATGTTGATGCATCTGCCCTGTTCATACATCCAAACCTGATGGCCTGTTGCCATCAATCAACCCTGCATCTTGTTGGACTGTGTATTGCTGTTCAAATTATGCATGTGTTATGCTCGCCATTCAATGGTGTGAATATCTGGGTGTTTGGTTAATGGGAATACTAATGCATGCTTTTACAACTAATTGCGAATGGTATTGTATGTTACTAACACAAACTGTCATGACATAATGCAAAACATAGGACGACAGGGAAGGCAGGTTCCAGCGGACCCACCTCTCCCACCTCAGCTGGCGAGTGCACCTGGCACTAGTGGCCAGTCTGGACCCTCCTCTGGTGGCCCTGCGCCACCTGCAGGAGGAAGCGCTGCAAGGGATGTGGCCCATTCCCCCTCTGCAAGTGTGGCCGGAGGAGAACCACCACTCACCCTCCGTAGCGTCTGGACTGTGGTGCGTAGGGAGATCCGGGAATCTGTTCTTGGGCCCCTACGCCAGCTTGAGGCACAGGTGGCACAACTTATGGGCATGCCTGTTGCCCGGCCTACACAGCCCCCAGCACAGCCCCATCCTGGGCAGTGAAGGAACAGTGGCAACTGCCCATGGGTGGGGATATCAGTTCCACTGTTGCCATCTGTGGGCTCATGGGCTCTGGATATCCAAACATCCATCCCCGTCAATTGTGTAACCCCCCTACACGTGTCATACACCGCCCCTGTATGTGTCTTGTTTGTCTTGTCTGTTGATCTACCCAACCTACCTCCCCAGCTATACCGACTTCCTTTACCTGACATACCACTCTCACCTGAAAAAAAAAAAAAAAAAAAGGGCACTATGTACCCACAAAAAAATTACTCCCCATACATAGCTGCCCATTCCGCACACATGTCTGCTGGACATGGAAACTATCAATTACAATTGGCTGTACAACAAGTATTATTGTTGTCCTGGCACCTCTCTCAGGGGTGGAAGGTTTCAAATGTCACACCAAATTACAAACATATGCACAGCTGTTGCTGATGAAGAAATGGGCATTTATGGGCCTTACCTACATCCCTCCTGCAAAACCCAAGCTTGTTTCCCTACTGTCTTACCCTCTTTGTGACCCCTTTTTCACCACTTTCCTGTCTCCCCATTTTCATTTCTTTCAAAGAAAATAGTGCGGGTGTGCGCCAGAGTAAGCACTGTTAAGCGGTTGTAAGTGGGTGTGTGCGGAGCTGAACGCCAGTGCGCATGCGGGAGCTCCGCGCAAACCAGCGCTAACCCGGTTACAACTGCTTAAAAGTGCCTTAGTCACTCTGATTGACAGGTCCTGTAGTCAGTTCAAAAGCAAAATAAAATCCCACTATCAGTCCCAAACCCAGGACCTTGGAAACAGTAGTTTGCATGATTTACCACTAAGCCATGACTGTTATACAAGAACATTCTGCTACAATAAATATACCATGTAATAGTAGGAATGAATGTAAAGGGAATATAGGATGTGTAGTACACAAAGCATGTCATGTATATTTACTGTCAAATCTAGTGGATTTCTATAATAGTAGTGTGTGAACAGAAACAGCCATGCTAGATGGTAGCTAGTAGGTAATAATGTCAGTTATTATACATATATAAATGTATGTATGTATATATATATATATATATATATATATATATATATATATATATATATAAATATATAGTTGTAGGTGTCAGTGTACATACACATTTAGTACAGGAAACAGGAGAGATGAATGGAGAAATGTGAATCTACAACACAGCCTGAATCATGAGAGAGAGAGATACTAACCTTTACACTCACAGAACAGTGTCCACAGCATACCAGCATGGTCCCTGCCCTTACAATATGAAAGGGCAATGCCTATCTCACATACCCTTTTATAGCACTGTCCTGAAATCACAGTGAGAACTGCAATCAGTACACAACTGGCTGCATGCAATTAACAAATGTTGGCTTACAATTGGTGCAGATGCCATCACATGGACTTATGCAGATACCTACAAAAGCATCCTGTACTCCCACTCCACACATGCAATACTTTCATTGCACCGTCTGGAGACAGAGAGAGAGAGAGAGAGAGAGAGAGAGAGAGAGAAAGAAAAAAAGAAAATAAGAACACAAACAAAAACACATGTAAGACAAACTAAGTTGAAGCTGTCATCAGTGTCAATATCAAGCTGGGCTAGCAGCAACAGGAAGCTATAGTAACGGTAACGCAACCAGCTGCGACAAACACAGGTAATGTAAAGTAACAAGTTAATAGTCTACATACTGTGAACCCTCCATAAGTGTTATTGGTCTGTATCTATATGTATGTCTATGTGATAAGTTGTTTGCACGTAGTTTCATCCAAAGGGGATGACTATACAATACATGTCATTCAGTGTTAGGCCATGATTCTGGCACCAGTTGTCCGGTTCAGTGAGGCCTGTCTGTAGGATGTGTGTGTCAGCTGGTGTAACGACTATGGCGCTTAGTTCGCAGTCATCTGGGAACTTTGTTATTCACAACCCACACATGTTTGCTTTCACATCTGAGAAGTAAATGCCAAACAAGAGGGGTCCTAGGACAGAGCCCTGTGGGATACATGTGACTGGCCTTGAATCTGACATGGCTCCCGCAATATTGATATTATGGATTCTGTAGTTCAACCAGTGTGCAACCCATCATGTGACATATGTAGTAATATGTAAGCTGATGAGCTTGTCTATGATGCCTGAGTGGAGTACTGTGTTGAAGGCCTTAGGCAAGTCCAGGTAGGCTGTATGGACTGCTTTGCCCTCATCAATGGCTGTAGTGACTATTTTGAAAAGGTCAACCAGGTTCAAAAGGCAGGATCAGCCCATCACAAAGGCAAACTGTGTGGGATTGTCTGCAGGTACCCAATATTGCTGTATATGCGTCCCATAATGAATCATTCCATAGCTGTGCAGACCAGGCTGGTTAAGATTATGGGGCGGTAGTTCTCAGGGTCAGTAAAGGTGCCTCCTTAGTGGAGTGGGACCACTGTTGCTGTATGCCAGTGTTCAGGTACATATCCCGTAGTAAGGCCAAGGTTAAATATCAGTTTTACATGTGGTTGTATCTCCTCTTGGAGTTCACGTAGCACACATCCAGGGATACCATCAGGTCACATTGATGCTGTGTGTTCTGCTTTGCTGAGGGCGGCCCTCACCTGGACATCTGACATGATAGGGAGGTTACATTCAGCTGTGATAAGTATTTCTAAGTGTGGGGGAGAGGGAGGGGGGATATTTGCACTGAACCTGTCTGCCAGAATGTTGCCAATATCTGTGGGTTCAGTGAATGTTAAGTAGGTGTGTAGTAACTCAGAGCATATCTGAGGCTTTTGGTCCATATGTCTAACAAAACTGAAGAAGGCCTTGTGGTTATCTATAGTGTCCGTGGCCATTTCCCTCTCAGAGTTGACCGTGGATGTTGTTATGAGAGACCTTAGCTTATTACCAGTGCCGACCACAGATGCCTTCCCTTTATTTGAATCTGCTCTGACCTGCAGTAGCCTCCTTCTATCGTTATACAATTTGCCTTTGGCTGGGGTCCACCAGACAGGATGCTTAACCTTTGTGCATAGGGTCTGGGTTAGAAATGTGTGTGCATGTTCCATGCATTCTTTGGGATGTCCATGGGAAGCATTCGCAAAGGGGTCAGCATTGTGGGTTGTGGCTTCCACTGGCCCAGTTGGCTGCATGGATACCATGTCAGTCCTAACAAGTGAAAATCTGTCTATTCACATATATATCAAAGTAGTCTACTGTGCTGGTGTTGGTGGTGGGATATGTATATCCAGGCCGATTAATTTGTGTCCAGATCACACTAGTGGATGGCGTTCCACATACAGTACCTTGGTATGAACCCCCAGAGTGAGGTTGTGCATTAGACCTGTCTCAGTGTGCTGATCGATGGGGCTTGGTACAATGTTGTATGGAATGTGGCAGGTATTGTTGCACAGGTGTTGGCTGAGCACTATCTGGCCATGTACATTTGTATCCACCAAGAGACACACACGTGCTACATATGGGAGTAGTAGTATATCACTACAGTTGAGTATCATGTATAGTATGTGTGCCATATATTGCTGACATAGTTTGCTGATATCCTGTTTGTGTTCTCTTTCAGGGACATGGCGCGTCAGCAAAATCCTGCCTACTCTGCTGCAGAAGATGAAGAGATACACCAGAGCCTGGTGCGGGATTATGACATACTGTTTTCCCGCACCAGCCAGAATCAGCAGGAGAGGGATGAACTGTGGTAAGACCTTGCCCATAGGATAAATGACATTGGGACGCATAATAGGACATATGAGCAGGTACAACATCACTGCAGTGATTTAATCAGAAATGTCCGCCAGCGTGCATCGGATATCCACAAGCAACAGGTCGCCACAGGAGGTGGGGTGGCCACACATCCCCCCCTCACCAGACTGGAGGGGCTACTCCTAAGTGTTGTGGCTCCAGCCCAGGAACATCAACAGCAACACACCTGCATTATGATGGAGGCTGGATCCACACAGCAACACGACATGGAGCGTGCAGGTAATATGCCATATGTACACTTGACTGTTCTGTACACTGTTAGTTTATGCATGTGTAAGGTGTGTCCTTGGTATGTAGCTGTCAACATAGTATGCAATTGTGCAGGTGTGATATTGCCAATATCAGCAGCTGACATGTGAAAGGCAACTGGTGTACTACTGAACTGTATCATACGCAGTATCAATGGCACAGTTGTGCCCACTGACATTAATCCCCTCATTTCTGAAGGTCCCTCTGGTGTTACAGCAAGGCAGCCCATCCATGCTGGTGAGTGTGTTTTAACAATACCTATAATAGTCCTGATAGTGCTAGTAATAATAGTGTAACTCAGTAGTGCTCTGTGTGTATACTGCGGGGTGTGCATGTGTGCGTGTGTCCACGTGTGCATGTGTGCGTGTGTGTGTGTGCATGTGTGCATGTGTGCATGTGTGCCTGTGTGCACGTGTGCATGTGTGCATGTGTGCCTGTGTCCACGTGTGCATGTGTGCATGTGTGCCTGTGTCCACGTGTGCATGTGTGCATGTGTGCATGTGTGCATGTGTGCACGTGTCCACGTGTGCATGTGTGCATGTGTGTCTGTGTCCATGTGTGCATGTGTGCATGTGTGCATGTGTCCACGTGTGCATGTGTGCATGTGTGCATTAGTGCATCACTGGTAACATTGCGTAGACATTGTAAACTGTGTTTCCTGTCTTCCTCCCACAGGTTCTGGTGCTGCTCTGGTGTCCTGCAGCAGGGAACCTGAATTTGGTGCCACAGGTACTGATAATGATGATATATGTGTAATGGCACAGGAAGGTGTGTCAGGGTCCGTCATTGGTCAGCCAATTGACAGTACACAGCTGTCAACCCCATCATTGCGCACAGTCATCCTGCCAGTACATCCTATGTCACCATTGTCCCTAGGTGATGGACAGGATACAGTGGGCATTAATGTGGTATCTGTGGCACATGCTTCCTCACACAGCAGCCATGGGCAGGGTCCTGAGATGGTACCACACAGACAGTTGCCCATGGGTTCTCGTGGGAGCATCCGTGGGTGTACTGCCTCTGGCAGATGTGCCCAAAGAGGTCTGTCAACCTCAGCTATGTTTCGGGCTGTCATGCAGGCACAGTCACATATGGAAAGGTACACCAGACAGGGTCTGAGGGAGCTGAGAGCATGTCGCACATCCATGACTGACAGTATGCGTGACATCGCGGATGCTATCCGTAATTTCACCGATGTCATAGACAGACGTTGTGGCGACATATTACAGCAGTTCCACAACCACATGTCCATGAGCCAGGGCAATGGTGGACGGTTGTGGCGTTGGCTGTATCAGACG
>NC_056731.1:692484188-692541485 GCF_019279795.1 Protopterus annectens | reverse complement strand
AGCTCCAGCAGTATTCCATGTTAGCTTCCTACTAATTCTGTTGCTTCCTTTTTCCTTTATGTTTCCTCAGGAGGGAGCAACGTGCATACCAGCAAAAACATGCTCACAGTGGCTTACACGCGCGCACACATGCTTACATGGTTCAGAATCTGCTTATTCGGGTTAAAATGCATGCACACTAGCGCAAACAGTCTTACAAGTCTACCAACACGCTCCCACATGCTCAGTCTGCCTTACACGCGTGCACACTGTCCTACCCACGCCTCATGGCGCTCTCACGTGCGCATGCACGCCCAGCAAGAAACTTTAGTGTAAGTAACAGTGTACACCTTCCATTTCTTGACTTTCCCATGCTTATCTTGTGGCACTCCTCTTTCCATGATCTGTGTCTGTCATCTGTCATGTAACACTGACCTCTAATGAACTGCATTTCTTTCTACCATTCCCCCCTGTGATGTCACCTATCTCCTACTCTATTCCTCCCCCTTATGTATCTCTTACACTACTCAGAATGTGCTCATTTGCTATGTGACAGTGGGATTCAGTATCCTAACCCTCATTTACATCAGATTGCCTACTAATGCTTAGTTACATGTCTTAGACTCAGCTTCCCCCCTTAGCAACCACTAAACTGTGGCTATGTAATTTTTGGTCTGCTGCTCCCTGCATTGTAATTCCATGTATTGCATAAAACCCACATTTGTAGGTTTATAACCTTCATTTTTATGTTTTATACAGTGCAGCCCGTTTGCGCGGGGCTGCGCTGCGTTTAAACATCGGCGATCGCCGAAAAAAAAAATTATATTTTTTTAATATTTGCTTCAGGGTACCTTGCCAATGGCTACATATTTGGCCATTGGCATGCTGCCTGACACATATGCACCCTTTATTTGGAGCTGACATGGCTCCATTGTGATTTTTGCAGAAACGTACTCAGTTGTCAACTGAGTACATTTCTGCAGCTAAAATGGCTCTTACACGAGCTGATTTCTGTTTCGTGGATGGCTACTCTACTTCATTTGCATGCCTTTCAGCTGCAAGTGAGGTATTTAGCATATCCACGCCCAGTCCGTGTAAGAGACGTTTTAGCTGGTCTCTTACACGGAGTTTCGGGCTGTTCCTGGATCGCGAGGCTTGCATGGAGTCTTACACGTCTCTTACACTCCGTGCAAGCCTTCGTGAATCCTGCCCGTACTGTTATACATGTAGGTACACTAGTCCTTGGACCTGTTTTAGTCAAAGCCTGGGCCATAAGGTAAACAGGCAGATCATCATCATCATCCCCTTTCCCATATTTTCTGCATGGGGTCAGGGAGCTATGTCATCTGTCTCTATCTTTCTTGATTTAGTGCTATTCTCCTACCTTCTGTAATGGTCATGTCTGGCTCTCTTATGTTTTCCCTCATGCATCCTGTTCATCTCTTTACTGGACTCCCTTGTGTCCTCTTGCCTATTTCTCTTTGTCAAATCTTTTTTCAACAGATTGATATCTGACTTCCTGCACATCAGATTTTGTCACCATAATCTGTTGTCTTTTGACATTCTCTGCAATTTGAGCTACTTTTGCTTCTGCTCTGATATCCCCATTTCTTCATCTGTCCCACAGTGTGCATCCATCTCAGTCACCTCATCTCCATCACCTCTAGCGTCCTGAAGTGCTCTTTCTCCACCTTCCAGGTTTATGTCCCATCCAGCAGTACTGGTTGAACCATTATCTTGTACACCTTTCTTTCCAGCTTGTTTGGCATTCTTCTGTCATATGCTACCCTGACACTGTGCCAGTTGGCTGTAGCCCCACTGGTTCTAACTTTGACCTCCTCATTCAGGTATTCCTTTCCTTCAATCATCCCTCCTAGAAACATGAAGATGTTAACCACTCCCACTATTTTTCCTTATGTCTCAGTTTTCAGCATCATCTGGTTTCTCCCATTTGTTCTGTACTCAGATTCATCTCATGTTCCTTTAGTTATATATTCTATTCATTTGCTGACATTCTTTTTCAGAGACTGTTTGTAATTCCACATAAACTTTGTTGATCTTTTCCCTTCAATCTGTTTGCTAAAGGAGCCTGTCATCAGTATGAGCTGCAGTAGTCTTAGACCTGAACATGATGAACAACCAATCCCACTCCTACTTGAAATCCCAGTAGTCTGCTCATTGTTTGTACTTGCATCACTGGGTACTTGCACACAGAGCGCTCAAATTACCAATATTTCCATGACTTTGAACTACTGCAAGAGTGCACAAATCGGCTTTCCCTTGGGATCATGTATTAAGGTAGTCTCAGAATGCCCGGTTGGACTCTTTCCTCATCTCCAACTTCTTTTCACTGCAGTCTGTCTCACTGCAAACATTGTGCTCATTGTTCTGCATCCTGATCAGAATCTAAACTGCTCATCTCCCATTGTACTTTCTTCTACATTGCATATTCCATTATCAATACCTCTCTCCAGCACTTTCATGACATGAGTTTGATACCTCTTTGCTGTCCACAGCTCTAAATGTCCCCTTCGTTTTTGCACACTGCTACTGGAATACTTATTCTCAAGTCATCTGGAAAACCTTTCTCTCTGTACTAGTATGAGTACACTCTGGAGCCATTTCTCCCCAAACATCTTGATTATACCTATCATGACCTCATCTGAGCCTGCTGCTTTCCTTGTCTTCATTTTCCTTAGTGTTCTTCTTACTTCTTCTAGAGTGAACTCTTCTTCCACTTTCATCATAAGCTGCATTGGTGGAAGTACAGTTCCTGTGGTGTAATCTTCATACAGAAGCTGCTCAGTGTACTCCTTCAATCTGCGTTTGATGTCATGTGGACTGGTGAGCAGTTTGTTGCTGGCATCCCTCATGAAGGGTGATTGTCTGTCTTCTTTGTCTTTTGGTCTTTACCTTGTAAACTGATGGAGTTTCTTTGTGCAATTTACTGAGTCACTTTCCAGAAGCTGGTAGAGTGCCTCTGATGCCTTTCTCTTTGCAATTGTGACTACCACCTTTGCCTTTTTGTTAGCCAGACAGTATTCCTTCCTCGTCTTGTCTGTCTTTTACATCTCCTACTTTTTCCTGCTCCCCTTCTTTCTTTTGATGACTTCTTGGACTTCTGCATTCTATCACCAGATTTCCTTATGCACCTATTGCTATACCTGGCTCAGCCTTATATCTGTTGTGTAGTCATCACACATGTTGTTTGTTGTTTTGAGGCACTGCCATCCTTCCTCATCTCCATCTATTTCCTCTTTTTCTTGAGGTGCTAAATTCCTGAACAGTCCCTTGAACACTTGTGATTTCACTCCATTCAACTGCTAGGTCTTCAGTGTAGTCTCTGTTGACCTTAGAAACTTCTATGACTAATGATTCCAGCAGATTGTGCCAACCAGTGGTTTATGCTGAAGGCCAACTGTTTCTTTGGAGATAACTTTGTAATTCCTAATTAGGAGGAAGTCTACCAGAGTTGGCTACTGGCCACTCTTATATGATCTTGTGACAGTATCTCATGCTGTACCATGTATTGTTCACCATCAAACCATTTTCCAGACAGAAGACTATAATGGCCTATCCTTCCTTATTCCTTTTGACCTACCTATGTGGGCTAAGGCAATCTTCATATCCTTTTCTTTCTGCCCTAATATATGCATCCATGTTAGCCATTACCAGCATCAGTTTATGTTGTCCTGTTTTATGTCACAGGTCCTACAACTGCTGTTTGAATGTATTTTTTCTTCTCACTAACTCAACCCTGCTGTGGGGCATATGATATGGTTATGAATACTGCCCTATCCCTACATTGAAGTCTGACTGCTTAGAGTCTGTCATTAATTCTGATGACATCCATCAATGTCTTCTGAAGCCTCTTCCTCACCATAACTCCCACACCATTTCTTATCTGTCCTGCTCCTGAATACTAGGCTCTGCATCTGCACTACCCTTCCATCTTGGATCCTGAATGTATATGATTTCCAGCCTCCATCTCTCCTTTTCAAGCTGTGTCCTGTCAATGAACCTGTACTGAGTATAGACATTCTTATTTCATTCTTGGTAGGTTGACTGGTCAAGCTTTTGCTCAGCAGAGCTATCCCGAGTGACCCAAGCTGGGAGGCTGGACACCCACTGGTCAGTGCTTTATTGACATATTGCTGCTGGGGGTGGGCACACACTGGCCAAGAGGGGCCCATCCGCCCCTCAAACTGTTAAAATGGGTCCCTGGCATAGGTCCGAGTAGGGCTGGTCTTCAACCCCATTTGACGACAGTCTACCCAAACAAATCACATAGAACCATATTTTCCATCTTCAGCAGTCTGTGATCCAGGTTCTCTTATCTTGAGGATGCTGTGCACTATATTTGATGACCAATGTTGTTGGTATATACAACTCTTCCCACTTTAGGAACCATCTAGAATTTGTGCTGCTGCTGCTGCAAACAATTCCATTTTGGAGTAAGTCTGAAGTGGAAACATTCAGCATGTTTTTGAGACATGGAAGAACCTAAAAGAGACACAAGAAGAAAATGTAGACTCCATAAAGGCATTCGCTAGAGGTAAGGACTGAACCTTGCACTTTGTGCATGGGTGAGAAAAAGACTTTAACCATTATGCTGAGTGCTCTCTATCCTGTCATTATTAACATCTACATTAACCACCTGCTATACATTTGGCAAACCTTTGTGTTTAGCTAAATCAAAAATACTAGGCCTTCCTTCTTGAGAATAAGCCACTATAAACCAAGGGTATAGCCAAGGATATTTATATTCTACAGATTTTTTTTTGCATCGTTCAGAAACATTGTAGCTTTTTTTTTCAGGATATATTATGTCTATAACTGTCTAAAGTAATGCATCTAACAACATGTACATAACTTGATTACACAGAGGATTGCTAACCTAAAAACTATTTATTTAGCATTTTTAGTAGGAACCATTGAAAATGATGTGTACATTTATTGATTGCTAACAAGGACAACATTTTGAAAGATGTGTCCATTTTTTTTTACATACCAGATGGGTTGGGAAGAGTAAAAATAGTCAGAGAATACAAAATAGAATTTTTTGGCTACACACCTTATATAAACCTCTTTAAATAGTTATCCGCTGTCTGGCTGTATAAGTTGCTTTCAGTAAATTATCCAACTGAACTCAGCACCTAACTGCACACATATGGGCTGCCATTCCTGTCAGACCTCTAGGGAATCTTTGGAGGACTTGTGCCTGACCTTTTTTTGGTATTGTCTCTCTGTCATGAACCATTGCATCAATTGTATGGCCTTGGCCTTTATTAGTCTAGCAATACTGAAGAAGTTTAGGCCTTTTACTAAATGAAAAGCGCTTAATTTTATTTGTTAACTTTGTTTGTTTTAATAAATTGTACTTTGTGGATTCTCCCGTGGATTTTCTTCGCCTTGTGAACTCCTGAGAAAAGCTTTATCCTGGGAGAAAATTGCACACATAAAATAAAAAAATAATTTAAAAAAAAAGCTGAGAAAGGTCAACATTGAATTATTCATTTTGAATACAAGCACTACAAAATTAACACTTAGGGGAAGTGTGTGTATATTGAATAGGAACATACACATGAACTGTAGGAATGAACACAGGGAAAGAGGACAGGTGAACCTACCTTAAGGGCATGTCAATGGAAGATGGTAGTAGTAGCAACACCAATCACATATCTATATGTTACAGCAGGATCAGTGAAACTGTGTTATCTGTGACTGCCACACAAGGTGACATAACAATGGGGAGGATGTCTGTGTGAGATAAGCATCCTTACATGAATAATGCAGAGGACATTTATGAGGGATTTTTAACATACAGCTGGGGTAGGGTACATATTGCGAAGATGTGCAAACTGACATGCTTGAATAGCAGTGCACTCTCAGCAGAGGCCTCCAGCAAGGTAAGCACAGGTTAAGGCTCATGAAAAACATAATATCTCTACCACAATCATGGACAATATCAGAATAATACCAGCAATAATCCCATGCCTCTGACATAACATATGTGATTTACTGTGATAAGAGATGAGTCTACACATGCACACACACATTTGAACAACTATTAATAGAGGTTAGCTACCTTGTGTACATGATATATATATATATATATATATATATATATATATATATATATATATATATATATATAGGGTCTATATTACCATATCAAATTTAAAAAATGTCAAACGCTCATACAGTGAGGATTGGAATATTTTCCCTTTCCTCACTGTAGTATGACCTCAGAGTTGAAATATATATTTAGCGGGGGGTGTGGGGTCGCAGCCCCCCCACAATAGTAAGTTTGTTCTCCTGCGTTTTCGCTCATATGAGTGTTCAACATTGTTACCATTTGATATGCTAATATAGACCCATATATATATATATATATATATATATATATATATATATATATATATGCCTATACATGCTATTAATGGTGTCAAACACCTATGTATGTATATAGTGTGTGCATAAGCAGAACAGGTAGGACACATGCATCTGGTGTAAAAACTTGATTGGTGTTCCGCACCGTCAGACAGTCATGTATATTCCACAGAAAGAATATCTAGGTATGGCCAATAAGCTGTGTGACAGCTCACTGTGACAAAGGTGGTATACTTCAGTTACACATAAGTGAATGATGTGTAGGGAGTTACATGAAGAAGGGTACTTTGTACACAGTTATTGGTGAGATGAGGGCTGGGAACCATGAAGGTATTATGGCCTATGATGTGGATGTCCTTTACATATGCAGTACATGTGTTACATTCAAGGCATTGGTCAGCACTGTGACCACATGCTGGTGGATGTACCACTTACCATCTACCCCAGCACATGGGTCACGTACCTACCAGTCTGATTATAGGGTGTGATGTCCACATTATACTTGGGTGGTGTGCTTGTTTCCTGAATTAGCAAATTCTCCCCATGTGTCTTGTCAATGCAGATGTTGTCATGATTGTGGCAGCAGTGTCTTTTATATGTTGCTACTGTCTGCATTATATTAATGTCACAGATGGAGTCAATGATTGCCCACATTCTATTACCCTTCAGGCAGCTGTGTGGACACAGCATGTGTATGGCATCTGTGATGTCCATCCCTTAACTAATGGATAGGAAAGGACCTAGCAGACAGCCCTAGTGTACAGACCTGATCACTGGACCTGAGATATAGGTCACATCACACATTTCAACATAGTCAGATGCCACGTATCTAACACTCTGTGTCTACCCATTTGGTGATATAGCTGCTTATGGCCACATATGACAGTACTGAGTGATTACCTTAGTGTGGATTTGTGTCAAATGCCTTGACATGGTCATGTTCCACAAGATGATACTGTTGTCATCATGCATGCCCTCGATGACCTCTTTGAGGACATCTATCAGATATAACATACATGATGTAGCATTAACAACTAACATACGTCTGTTGCACACTGCCAGAATATGACTAGTGTACATGTAGAAGAGGTCCATGATCACATGTTGGTCCACCTCACAGTCAAGGAGAGTCAGGATGTGTGTATACATGCATGCATCATGTGCTGACCCTCTATTCAGATAGATGCATGTTGATGTACACACTTGAATAGAAATATAACCTATGTGGAGGGTGTGCTGAAGTGTGTATTCACCCATATCAGGAAGGTGTGAGTCACACCATAGGCATTCTGTGATGTTGTCACAGGCTATTGCTTCCACGTAATAGGCCTGGATGAAGGTAAGACAGTGCATACTGTCTATCATGATCTGGCCTAGGGTTTTGACACAATCCCCCATGCAAGTGTTATTGACAAACCCTCCCAGCTTGGGATTAACCGTCAGTAGATGGACAAGCAATTGGTTCACTGACAGAACACATACTGTGAAAGTTGGTGGATCAATCTGTACTAGTAGAATTGTCAGCATTGGCAAACACCAGAGATCAGCGTTTGGCCCTTAGCTGTTTGGACTCTATTTCTTAACAGTTCAGGCTAAAGTATATGGCCTTTGCCTTACCAAGTTTGCTAATTCTTATATACTTTGTGCAATCATTGAGTTCAGCAATGATGATAACATAGTGCAGAAGGAGCAACCACAGACAAATGAATGGGAACAAAGGCACATGATCTACAACTAAATGCAGAAATGTGTCTTTTTTATGTTGTCCATCTGAAAAGTGGAATTCCATGTTAATCTCAGCATTGACAACAGTCCTGCTATACTGACACCTGGTGATGCCAGCACTGGGAACACATGTAGATTGCAGTCTCAACTTGGACCACAAATGTCTATGCTGGTTTTGAAAGCTGAGGTGACCCACCAGTGGTGCAGTAATCAAAGAGCCTCAGTCCTCACTACTGGCAACAGTGGGGGACATTCACTGACAGGATGAAGAGTACACACACAGAATTTCCAGATGTAGCTTTCTGTATCAAATGCAATTTCCCTTAAGAGCACACAGAGACCACAGTCAGTCCGGGGCTAGTTTCTCATTCTTCCTTCAGATCCCCAGTAAGACTCTCCACTGACACAGCTATAGAGTTGAAATCTCAGCTGAGTGACCAAGCCAAGTCCTCCTGCACCCTCTTTGTCCAACCAGTGCTTTGTGTCCCTGTCCAAGTAACTGACATGCACACTCTTTGAGGTTTGGTTTACACACACACACACAGACACACACACACACACACACACACACACACACACACACACACACACACACACACACACATACACACACACACCTGGGAAAGGCTGGCTCAGGATTACTAGCTATGCTCCCTTCTGCCCATACTGTAAGGTAGTTTTCACAGCCACCAGTCAGTCCTTATCAGCTACTTTAGGGCCCTTAACAAAGGGTGTCCAATCTTCCTGTGTAATATTAATATTAACACAAATGGTAGTTTGACCAAGAGCAAGCCTATTAGGAGTGGCCCACACAGTGTCATCAAGTAAATATGCATGCACTCTCAAAACTTAAATATCTCTACACAGATTAGCCACAATGAAAGGTTTAAATATATTTAATAATAAATAATAAATGAATAAGACATCACTAGATATATATTCACAGTGACATCAGAGTTCTAAACTACTGGAAATATTTAAAATAACATTGCAGTACAGGCTCACACAAATAAAGAAACACATCTGAACTAAGCTTCACTATATTCCTGACTGAATTTAAAAGAATTATACTATTCCCTAAAAACTTCATTAGAGCAAGGAAGAAGTTGTGGTGAATGGTTGTTGTCAGGTCCAAGACCAAATACAGAATGTTCTGTCTCACTAACAGACTTTTCAAATTAATATCTAAAATATTACTGCTGGGAAAGCTTGCAGAATGACATAATTTCTAGTCACCTGATTTCTAGTTCCCAGACCAAAACACCCATTGTTAGATGCTGGCAGCATTTAACATCTATCAGTAAAAATATACAGACAAGGGCTTTTGCTTAGATCTCTGGCAGATGCTGAAAGTAATAAAACAATTGCACTCCTTCATGCTTCAAACGTAGCAATTAGTTTACTCCAAGGACATTATAGAAAGCTTCCAAATACAGGCTTTGTATCTCTGACTGCATTGAAAACATGAGAGATAGCCTCTTTATTGCACAGCCTATAAAGTAATTTAATTTCAGATGTTTTTTCTAAAGTTTGCTGGACTGAGGTTAACCCTCCAGTTTCCTCTGTAAGTATATACATTTAAATAGTTACAATAGTGCAGGTACATTTCTGTTCTCTTCCAGTAGGGCACGCTGTGGTTACATTTCAAACACAGCACTCTACAAATACCTTTTCAGCACACGTGTCTGTACAATCATTTTGTTATACATATGACATACAATTCTAATACATTTGTAACACAGGCATCTTGAATACATTGTTTTGATATTCACCAATAACATATAATTATTTACTAAATTCCAACTAGCTGTGCTGGAAGTATCTCCTTTTGTCACACAAGCCTATGTTGTGGACATCATATGGCATGCCATCATATGCAGATCTTAGGATTTTATGACAGCGCTGTAGTCAAACCTCATCAGGACAGTAATAGTGTAAAATGCTTTTTTTGACATGTACTTCACCAGACACATACAGCTGCTGGAGAGACCACATGGCTTTCCCAGCAAGATAACACATGGCCTACAAACCATGCCATGATGTATGTGGATAGAGTTAAAGCCGTGTCTCAGCACTCTGTATTATAGAATGAGGTGATATCTGGCTGGCGTCCAGGCCAGTCTTTGACCCTGGCTGGTGGAAGTACTGCATATCATATACACACACACACACACACACACACACACACACACACACACACACACACACACACACACACACACACACACACACACACACACTTGACTGCAATGAGAATACAACCTTAACATATCTAAGTACATTAACTACAGAACACAGTTCTTTATGCATGCTCCATGGCACAAGTCTGACTTTTATAAGATTGCAGGTGAACTTATAGTAGATAACATCAGCAGGCCATGTGGTGGACAAGATGGGTGGGCTCCATGAACTCAATGTGTAGGCATCTGAAATAATCAAAATACTGTCAATCCTCTATATGGAAGCAGTAACTGTAGGATACATACGTCTGATCTTCAGTCTAGATACACAAACGCACACACACACACACACACACACACACACACACACACACACACACACACACACACACACACACACAGTTGACTGCATCGAGAACAGAACTCCTGCCTAAGTACACAGACTACTGAGCACAGTACATTACATAAGCACCGTGGCACAAGTCTGACTTTTCTAAGAGTGCAGGTGAACTTATAGTAGGTGGGAGACAAAAATGTTGGGAGGCCTGCATAGGCTAATAGTTTTACATGTTCATTGGAGGCTACTAGCCTAATGGTCCTACAGTGTTTAGAAGCCAAGCTGTGTAAAAACACAAGTACCCTTATTCAGCATAGTTGACTCGTCATTGCTAGCAGAGCAATTTTGTGAGCAGCACCAACTGATCCTGTCCATGAGGGACATAGTTGCCACCCAGATGTGACTTTACAATCACCCAACCAGTAGTCATGGTTGAGCTTGAACAGGGTCATTAAGAATGACTGCTTCACATGCAGTGGGACCCTATTACAGAGGAGTGTGAATCATTGAGAGGTATAACTGTCTCCCCAGCATATTCTGTTTATATCACAGGCTAGGTTGAAAATTGTACAGCAAGTTATTCTTCTCCCATTTGATTTGCAAATGTCCAGCATTTCCAGGAGGGCAGGGTCTAAGACTGTTCTGTAGGCCAGTCATATGTCACAGCTCACCAGCCTGCATGACACTGAGTATAGTGACAGGTATTTCACTCTTTCCATGTATGTCATGTTTGGAGGCCCTGGGGTCTCCCATACACAGCCCTGTGTTTTCTCCAGTTCCTGCAGGTGTCTGGTGAGATACAGACAAAACAGAGCATTGTACTAAATTAGTGGTCTGATAATGGAAGAGTACAGCAGAGGTATGATCACCTTGGTCTTGGATGTGATGCCCATATGTACGATGTGCACAATGCAGAATGTGTTTGTCACCACTATGGACACATAGTATTGAAGGTGTAGATGGCTATCAACATGTGTTCCCACATCTCACAACACTGTGTTTGAGCTTAGAAGAGTGCTATGTATATTATAATTAGCAGGGATACTTCATTGACAACTGAGACAATGAAACATCCTATGATTTAAGGTTCATTCCATGAGTTTGGCATTAATAATTTATGTGTAGCACCCCCTTCTGTAATATGTTACTGTCATTACAGGACTCTATATTAGTGCATCCAGTTACCAGTCATCTGCAAACTTGGTAAATCACAAGCCATCTACCACTGCCTGCACTTCAGGAAGGTAGTTTACAAACAGTTGAGGGCCCGGCACAGATCCTTGTGGTATTATAATGCTAAGTTGCTAGTGGTCCCCAACGTTGACAGTGTTTTTCCTGTCGGTGAGACTGTTGCCTATCCATACCTCTCGATCTCTTAGAGCAAAAATCTGTACAAACCCATAAATATGTGTGACAAATGCCTCAAAATTGGGACACTTTTTAAATAATGTTCTTACAGACTTAGAAAGTTGATAGAATAACAGATTTTGCATTAACATAAATTTTCTGGAGTATAAAGTCTGAAACTCAAATGTCTGTCATTATTTTCTGACTTCAACCCTCAATGATTTGCCAACATTTTGCCAGAAAACCACAATTTTATGAGAAACAGGCCAAAAATGCGAGGCAAAAACCTGGACATTCTCTGAAAATCTGTATAGCTGAGAGGTATGTGCCCATCCCTCTACTACTGTAAGGCTTAATTCCCACATAGGAAGTCTTCACTGTGAGACATGAATGGGCACAGTGCTAAAGGCCTTGGCTAACTCAACACCGGCGGTATGTCCAGTTATCCCTCATGCAGGTCTTTGGGGTTGGTATTCAAGAATCCACAAGGTTGAATTAGCAAGATCTATACCTGACAAAAACAAAATGGGTTAGGTCAAGTATGTTGAAGGTCAACTATGTCCCTGTGGATATGGTCCATGCTGATTCCTTCCATAACCTTGCAGATAAGGCTTTTTGGGCATATGGGTCAGTAGTTGTAAGTCTGCATGTTACCAGATTGATGTTCATTGCATGGCACACAACATTTGATATTACATTTTGTACTGTGGTTGATATATGTGTGGAAAAACTACTGAGACACTGGAGTTGCAGTGCTTGGGGGTGGCAACACATGGATGTATTGTAAATATGTCACATATTGTTAGATAGGGCCTTCAGTCTGTAATGTTTCCAAATGTAATTTCATGTCATACACAGGGAATAGACAGAAAACAGCAGTAATTCAGAATAATTTGTACATTTTCATAGTGCTGTGAGCAGCAAGTTTGTGTGATAGTTACCAAAGAGCATACTTATATGTGATACACATGTTTGCAAGTAGCAGTGTGCAAATGCAAGCCACATTGCTAATTTCTGACAGTTGGTATTGAGTCTATGAAATGCATCTGCTGCTTACCTGACTCTGTGGCAGCACATATTAACACATTGGTACATTTATTGTTGGGGTCAGATGGTACTGGATTTGAATACAGGTTTATAAAATACTTTTAAATATATTGCCACCATTCACCGTTGCAGCTCGTTGATGCACGATGCGCACCTTCATGCAAAAATGGATTAAAGGGGTGAAATGGGGCGGATAGGACAGTGGTGAAATGGGGAGCAAGCAGGGGAAGAACAAAGGGAAAAGCAGGGCAGGAATGTGCAGGAGGGAGATAGGAAAGAGCCATAACTTTCCATTTCTCAATGTAAAGGGAACATATGTGGAAAATATTAAGTGAATTTGGACTGTCACCTCCAGACAGAGAGGAGACCACAACACAATTATGTTGTTTAACTTATTGGACTGAATCAAGTGTGTCAAGAAGATATGTGTGTAAAATGGTGAGCTAAGTATTGAGCGTTTTATTTTTTATTTGAGAGAGAGATGAATGTTGGATCTACACACACACACACACACACACACACACACACACACACACACACACACACACACACACACACACACACACACACACACACACACACACACACACTTTATTGCAATGAGAACAGAACTCCTGCTTATCTAAGTACATAGACTACTGAGCACAGTACATTACCTAGGCACCATCGCACAAGCCTGACTTTTCTAAGACTGCAGGTGAACTTATAGTAGGTGACATCAGTAGGCCATGTGGGAGACAAAAATGTTGGGAGGCCTGCACAGGCTCATAGTTTCACATGTTCATTGGAGGCTACTAGCCTAATGGTCCTACAGTGTTTAGAAGCCAAGCTGTGTAAATACACAAGTAGCCTTATTCAGCATAGTTGGCTCGTCATTGTTAGCAGAGTAATTTTGTGAGCAGCACCAACTGGGCCTGTCCATGAGGGACATAGTTGCCACCCAGATGTGACTTTACAATCACCCAACCATTAATCAAGGTTGAGCTTGAATAGGGTCATTGAGAAGCACTGCTTCACATGCAGTGGGAGCCTATTACAGATGAGTGTTAATCGTTGATAGGTATATCTGTCTCCCCAGCATATTCTGTTTATGTCACAGGCTAGGTTGAAAATTGTACAGCAAGTTATTCTTCGCCCACTTGATTTGCAAATGTCCAGCATTTTCAGTAGGGCAGGGTCTAAGACTGTTCTGTAGGCCAGTCATAGATCACATCTCAACAGCCTGCATGACACTGAGTATAATGACAGGTCATTCACTCTTTCGATGTATGTCATTTTTAGGAGGCCCTGGAGTCTCCCATACACAGTCCTGTGTTTTCTCCAGTTCCTGCAGGTGTCTAGTGAGATAGAGACAGAATGGAGCATTACACTAAATTAGTGGTTTGATAATGGAAGAGTACAGCAGAGGTATGATCACCCTGGTCTTGGATGCGATGCCCATTTATACGATGTGCACAATGCAGAATGTGTTTGTCACCACTTTGGACACATAGTATTGAAGGTGTAGATGGCTATCAACATGTGTTCCCACATCTCACAACACTGTGTTTGAGCTTAGAAGTGTGCTATGTATATTATAATTAGCAGGGGTACTTCATTGCCAACTGAGACAATGAGAAATCCTATGATTTAAGATTCAGTCCGTGAGTTTGGCATTAATCATTTATATGCAGCACCCCCTTCTGTAATATGTTACTGTCATTACAGGACTCTACATTAGTGCATCCAGTTACCAGTCATCTGCAAACTTGGTAAATCACAAGCCATCTACCATTGCCTGCACTTCTGGAAGGTAGTTTGCAAACAGATGAGGGCCCGGCACAGATCCTTGTGGTATTCTAATGGTAACTGGCTAGTGGTGGATGCACAGTCCCCAACTTTGAAAGTGTGTGTCCTGTCGGTGAGACCATTGCCTATCCATACATCTCGATCTCTTAGAGCAAAAAATCTGGACAAACCCATAAATATGTGTGACAAACTCCCCAAAATTGGGACACTTTTTAAATATTGCTCTTACAAACTTATAAAGTTGATAGAATAACAGATTTTGCATTAACATGAATTTTCTGAAGAGTATAAAGTCTGAAACTCAAATGTCTGTCATCTTCTGACTTCGACCCTCAATGATTTACCAACATTTTGCCAGCAAACCACAATTTTATGAGAAACAGGCCAAAAGTGTGAGGCAAAAATCTGGACATTCTTTAAAAATCTGTATAGTTGAAAGGTATGTGCCCATCCCCCTTCTACTGTAAGGCTTAATTCCCACATAGAAGGTCTTCACTATGAGACATTAATGGGCACAGTGTCAAAGGCCATGGATAACTGAACATCAGCAGTATGTCCTGTTATCCCTCATCCTGTTCTTTGGGGTTGGTATTCAAGAAATCCACAAGGTTTAATAAGCAAGTTCTACACCCGACAAAAACAAAATGGGTTAGGTCAAGTATGTTGAAGGTCAACTATGTCCCTCTGGATATGGTCCATGCTGATTCCATCCCTAGCCTTGCAGATACGGCTTTTTAGGCATATGGGTCAATAGATGTAACTCTGCATGTTACCAGATTGATGTTCATTGCATGGCACACAACATTTGATATTACATTTTGTACTGTGGTTGATATATGTCTGGAAAAACTACTGAGACACTGGAGCTGCAGTGCTTGGGGGTGGCAACACATGGCTGTATTGTAAATATGTCACATATTGTTATATAGGGCCTTCAGTTTGTAATGTTTTGAAATGTAATTTCATGTCATGCACAGTGAATAGACATTAAACAGCAGTAATTCAGCATAATTTGTACATTTCCATAGTCCTGTGAGTAGCACGTTTGTGTGATAGTTACCAAAGTGCATACTCATATGTGATACACATGTTTGCAAGTAGCTAAGCAGTGTGCAAATGCAAGCCACATTGCTAAAGTCTGACAGTTGGTATTGAGTCTATGAAATGCACCTGCTGCTTACCTGACTCTGTGACAGCACATATTAACACATTGATACATTTATTGTTGGGGTCAGATGGTACTGGATTTGAATACAGGTTTCTAAAATACTTTTAAGTATATTGCCACTATTCACCGTAGCAGCTCATTGATGCAGAATGAGCAGCCTCATACAAAAATGGATTATAAGGGAGAAATGGAGCATAAGGAACAGTGCTGAAATGGGGAGCAAGCAGGGGAAGAACAAAGGGAAAGCAGGGCAAGAATGTGCCGGAGGGAGATAGGAAAGAGCCATAATTTTCCATTTCTTTAACAATGTAAAGTGAATATATGTGGAAAATATTAAGTGAATTTGGACTGTCAACTCCAGACAGAGAGAAGACCACAAGGCAATTATATTGTTTAACTAATTGGACTGAATCAAGTGTGTCAAGAAGATATGTGAGTAAAATGGAGAGCTAAGTATGGAGCGGCTTTGTTTTTTTTGAGAGAGAGATGAATGTTGGGGAAGGGACATAGGTATGTCTGGGTCAGGTAAGTTGGGTAGGTGAGGAAGCAATTAAAGCAATTACAAACAAGACAAGAGACAGGAATGGTGATGGACAGAAATAGTTGGGGGACACCATGATTGGGTTGGAAGTGGGGACATCCCCAACTCATGGTCGTCAAGCTAGGTGACAGTACGAATTGAGTTCTCACCCACTGGACTGTCATCCCTGTTATCTCATCCCACCACTTGCTGGAGTGCTCGAAATCTCCTTCTCCTCCTCCCAGTACTACACCAAATGAGGAAGAGCAGCGTCTACAGCTGGCATATGTTTGACAGTATATAATAAAAGAAATAAAAAAAAGAAATACAAATATAAAATAAAAATAAAATTAAAATTAACATTTACAATAAAATAAAATAACATAATAATAAAATTAAAAAAATCACAAAATAAAATAAAATACAAAAATTACACAAAAATATTTTATTATAAATAATATCAAACAAGTAAAAACAGTTGGGGTGAGAGAAAAAGAGATAAGATTAATACCTTCATATGTGACATACAATGTATTAATACAATTATTTGAATCTATTATTTTAACTTTTACATTTGTCTACCACCTCCTAACAGATGTACACAATACTAGAGATTTCAGCAAGTAATCCTTGACATGAGCATATATTGCACATATGTATGTTCCAATTATACAGATTGCAGATTATTGCAAGGTATTTGCACCGCTGCTATAGAGGTTTTACTTTAATTTAAATATTATTGAATAAGTAACAGTATTGTATAGTTGGGAAGTGTGGCATCTGAACATACAACCTCTGGCTAAAGTATAATATTGTACTCTTGGTTTTTGCTACAGACTAATGAATGCATACTTGCTTTTGCATTTGAGATGTGCATGGTCAATTTGATACAACTCTTTAAAGTGCCAAAAAACTATATTTAATGTTTAATTCTACAATAACACTACTCTTCTGCTGCATACATACCACACACTTCCCTCATTCTCACCAATCTAGTCCCATTGGTTCAGGCATTGCACTCACACTCATTTGCAGCTGTGGAAAAAAACAGAACAGAACAGAAGACCATTATGAATACCAGCCTTGCCTATAGTCAGCTTTCTTAGTCTTATAAGTACTCTCTGTAAATGATGCTTACACAGACTTGGGATTTGCTCAGTCCTAAATTCCTCAATCCAATGGTTGAGGGCACCCGTCTTCCTCTTCCCTAAGTGATTATAATGATGTCTACATTGTTCGCCAGTGCGAGGGATACCAGTGGCACTGGATACAGCCTGGGCTAAACTATCCCAAGCCTCCTACTAATCCTGGGAGCAAGAATTGTCCCCCTGCAGAAGCCTGTTACTGTGGTTCTTAACTATGGGTTCAATAAAAATCTTGGACTCCTGGACACTCCACATCTGTGCCTTAAACCCGGCACCTTCTCCACAAATGCCTACCATGTCTGCCATGGATCTAGAGAAATGGAGGGTGATGTTTTCCTGCCAGTTCCAGTTATAGCATTTATTGGTAGGGCATACATTGTTTGAAGCTGTTGCACTCTGCTTACCATAACACAAATGCATTGCTCAGCGGTGCACACCTGCATGCAATGCATTTGCATGATGTTAAGGGGAGAGCAGCAGTGAGGCATTGCATAAGTGCATTTCCAATTCCAATTGGATGAGTAGGCGGTTGTGTATGTGTAGGCAATGCCAGTTTAGACAGCAGAATTATACTTACAAGAATATAGCACACAGTATACCCACAGTCATACATCTGATAATAAATGTGATAATACATGCATAAATAATGAATTAACTGACACAATACTTCTGTGTTAGCCCATATACATATAAGTAACATCATCTCCACTATCTCAAGTGTTATAAGTGAGAGTGACTATAATGGGAAGTGGAACAATAGTAAAAGTGCATGGAATATCCTGTATTCAAACCCAGGACCATGTGCATGGCAGTTCTACAGTTAAACCTGTTTCCACATGAAGGTTGAAAGAACATTTCTCTATTTTTCAGTCCATTGCTATAGACAGCAATCTCACAGCAGTGAAAAAAAGGTTGCACATCCTGTACTAGAACCCAGGACAATCTGTACTCCAGGCCTACACTTGTGCCTGCTGTCACATGACTAGTTACTTGACATTCTCTGTTTTAGTAATCATTCTTAAGGTCTCACATGTAAGCATGGTACAACATTGCTTAGCAGGTATGTGCAATGGCCAATAGCATTGATTGAATGTATCCAATTTCTATTTTTAGCTAAATGGGTCCTATATGCTTCCTGGGTGGCAGTTGTCTAGTTTTTGCACTCCCCCTCTTTGTGCAAATGAGGTAAGGACAGCCAAACCCAGCATTCATTTCCTCCATTCCCATGATTGTGCTAAGTGCCTCATAGTGAAAACACTGCCCCTCCCAAAAATAGACAAACAATGACAGAAAAGGAGAAAAAGAAAAAAGGGGGGGGCAAATAGTTTAAATGAAGAAAATTAATGTGTGACATACATACAAGAACATGATGGCTCACATCAGGTATGTCTACATAGATGTGGATTTGAACTCTCACTCCAATGCATCTTTAGAACACAGGATATGGGCTTATCCCTCTTTGCCACACAAGCAGCTTTGCAGCAAAGAACTGAACTCAATCTGCACACAACCAACTGCAACAACATGTACAGTGATATCAAACCATACAAGTGTCATTTGTACAAGTATTATTTTTTGATGTAGTGCACCTAGTGATCACACACCCTGTCATGATTACTGCGTCCAAATATACTACTTTGTCTTACATTTATGCGTTTGTTGGCCATTCTTCATTTAGCTGACCAGTAATCTGAGACATGCAGTGTGTAAGCCATTATGTGTCATTTGCTTTATAATGTGTGAGGGTATTAAGTGGAAGAATATCATATGCAGTTGCCAACAAACGAAGGCCAGGGTGAATGTTAAGGAACACGACCAGTGAATTGTGTGCAGTTTACTAACATTTCCAACCTTAGATCTAACACTTTGTAAATCTAACCTGATACACCCAGTGGAAGAAAAGCAGCATACAGTGCTGTTGTGTTTTCCTTCTCCCAACCACTAATCACTGACAGTTCCAATCCATTAAAACTAAACACTGAGGAGGTGCCCGCACTATGTTTGCATCTCCTACATTGATCCAAGTATTTGGGATGCAGCAATTCTAATGAGTTCCTACCTCATTTTCATCATCACCATGCTAACAGCTCAGAATCTACACCATATAAAAGGCCATGATCTAGCTAGAAAAATTGATGGCAAGGAGACATGTTTATGTTGGGAAAACTGCAAAAAAGTTATTTCTTCTGGATATATCTGTACAGAAAAGTACTGAACTTTAGAAGGTATCCTTTTATTTTGTCAGCTACATACTGCATATGCTGGAATGTATTTAAGAAAAATTTGAAGCAAAGACTTTTACACTTTTATCCGTATGCATTAGTTAGAAGTGTAGTGATGGCATGGGCATGTTTCAGATGTTTTGTGCTTGCCAATACAAGAAACGGGAATGCTGTGTGATAAATATGTACAAATGTTTCAAGGACAGTTCCTTTGACAGCACTTTTAGCATTTCAAAGATGGTGTGTTAGCAAAATGAGTAATTTTCTGTTCCTTGGGTGGAGCAAAGGTGAGTTACTGTTATGACATAAACAAGGGTACACTTTTTGGGGGGGCAAAGGTGAGGTACTGTTATGGAACAAACAAGGGTAGACTATTCTTTTGGGGAGAGCAAAGGTGAGTTACTATTATGGCACAAACAAGATAGGTTGCTCTTTTTTGGGGGGGGAGCACAAGTGAGTTACTGTTATGGAAAAACAAGGATAGACTGTTCTATTTGGGGGGAGCAAAGGTGACTTACTGTTATGGCACAAACAAGGATAGACTGTTCCTTTGGGGGTAGAGCAAAGGTGAGTTACTGCTACGGCCCAAAAAAGGATAGACTATTCTTTGCAGGGAGCAAGGGTGAGTTACAGTTATGGCACAAACTAGGATATGCTGTCCTTTTTCAGGGGAGCAAAGGTGAGTTACTGTTATGTCACATACCCATGTTGCTCTGGTTACTCTCCTTGATTTGCATCCTGCCTGTTGTTTGTATTGCACAGCTTTAGAGTTTTGTATATTTATTCAGGGGGAGTGACTTATTTTTCTGTTTTATCTGGAAACAATTATTTAGTAGGTATGTGATACTTAAGTGTATTATCCTTCTTTTTTTTCTTTTAGGACACCTAGGAGTATGCCACACAAGCATGTCAATCCTCGGGGACCCACTCCCTTCACTGATGCTGAAAACCAGGTTATAGTGAATGCCTTTAGGCAACATGTTGCTTTTCTGCTGGATAGGGAATGGGAATATATGACACATAGGATGCAAATTTGGCAACAGATACTGGATGATCTGAATGTTGTGGGTGGCCACAGCAGGACATATGAGCAGGTGCATCACAGGGCCACTGACATGCTCACATCTGCACGGAGGAGTCCAGCTGCAGTGGGCTATGATGAGATGGCTACCGGGGGAGGGCCTGCTAGGGAACCACCACTAACACCCAATGAAGAGTTCCTGGCCAATATCAGGGATCCAGTCAGCTCCCAGGGCAGTAAAGTACAGAAAGTGCTGGATTTCAGGGCAACAGTTTCAGAGACAGCAAGCATGTCTGAAGAGAAGCATCCATCTAGGGTTTGTTTACTCAACAGATGAACACTGCTGTTTAAAACAATTGGAATCAATAAGTTAATTCTATGTCACATTTTTTTTTATTTTGGCAGGGATTGAAGATTGCTGCACCTATTAGCTTAGGTTGGAGTTGTCATAGGTTCATAGCTTCATAGGTAGGTACTAGGCTATCAGCCCCGGGGCCTATACAAGCCCAGCCAAAAAGGTACCCTGGCTTTTGCCACCCAAGAAAATGATTTTCCTGTGCCACTGTCAAGCAGAGCCACAGAGGTGATCCCCGGGGTGAATTTCCTATTTCCCATCCAATCATCAAGATTTTTCTTGAAGAGTGCTAATGAGGAGCTTTGTTTGATATAGATAGGTAGTTTATTCCAGAGTATGGGAAGTCTCTGGACCAGGAATCTATCCCTCCGGCATGTTCTGTTTATTGTGGTGACAAGGTTTAGGTCCGTAGAGCATGTAGCTTGGAGGGATTGGGATTTCTTTAAGTGGAGCATGTCCAACAGCTCTGGATTTGACATAGCTTTGTATGTTAGGCAGAAATCACCTCTGAGTAAGCGATATGTGACGGAGTAAAGCTGGAGTTTTTTGAGACGGTCTGTGTAGGGCATCTGTTTGAGGCCAGTAATCCTCTTTGTGAGGTATTTCTGCGGCCTTTCCAGTTGTTGTAGGTGCCTTGTGAGGTACATACCAAAAGGGGCGTTGTACTCTATAATGGGTCTAATGAGTGATGAGTAGAGGGGAACAATGACCTCTTTTTTTTTGGATGAGAAACCTTTTGTGATGAGATGTGCCATGTAGAAGGATTTCCTGACTACTGTGGCGATGTGATTATCAAAGGAGAGACTATTGTCCACCTGTGTCCCAAGGTCTCTTATCACACTTTCAGTGTTAAGTATACTACTGCCTATGTTGTAGTTCATGGGTACAGAGTTTTTACCAAAGGGGATGACAATGCACTTTGTGCCATTGAGCTTGAGGCCATGGCTTTGACACCAGGCATCTGTCTCAGTGAGGCCTTTTTGTAGGATGTCCACATCATTAGGAGTTTCGATTATGGCTCCTAGTTTGCAGTCATCTGCAAACTTTGTTAGCCAAAGACCTTCTGTGTTAGCCTATACTTCAGAGAAGTAGATACCAAACAGGAGAGGATCCAGGACTTATCCCTGTGGTACTCCACTTGTCACTGGTCTGAAGAAGGATTTGGAGTCTGCTACTTTCACAGTGTGGGTTCTGTCAGTGAGCCCATCCACTTTCTTGTTGAAAGTATAGTTAATGGACATATAAAGGGTACAGTTATTACCCCCTGTGTTACTGTTAATTGTGATGATGTTGCCCTTACCTCTTGCTTAACTTCTTCCAATACCATCTAGATTGTAGAGGAGTACTTCATCTGCAGATGGTAAGCCAGACATGTTTATGTCATACTGCTGAGCAATTTAAAGAAATATTTTACTGTATGCTGTTGATGTCATTGCTGTACTTTCTGTAACAGGAGCAACAGTGTTACTTTGTTAGCATATATTGGACTATAGTAGTGTAAGTATTAATTTCTTCCTGTGTTTGTTGCTTTTTATCACAGGTGATCATGACAGTAGGGGTCTGGGCCCTCTGCCACCTGATGACAGTGTATCAGCAGACTCTAATGATGATGGTGGCCAAACTGAGGCACAGTTGGTGGGTGCAGATGTTGAATCTGACACCGAGGTTGACATATAGCTGTCCCCTGCAATTCCATCAAAAAACAGCCAGTAGGCCTATGCCTACTCAGTCCAGTGCACTCTCAGATATTGGACAGGTGGAGAGCAAGGCCATCAATCAGGGAAGTGTGGTAACTGTGCTTTCAATACCTGTTTACTCTGGTTGTAGCCAAATTTTGTGTGGTGTGAAGCAAAACGGTTGATAGGGAGCTCTGAGGGAGCTTGCTGTCTCTCCTCCACCTTGTGCAGATGTCTTTTCCTGTGCCACTCATCATATGTTTAGGGCCATCATGGAGGCACAGGCGTATTCCCATAGGTGCTCCAGACAAATGCTCAGGGCTGTAGATGTGGCACAGTCTGACATGCGTGACTGCTTCAACGGTGTTGCCGATTCAATGGATCTGATTTATGACACATTGGAAAAAGAGATGTCTGTGATGGACCGAGGGGTGTCTGTCATGGAATGAGTGTCATCTGTGATGGAACATCTATTGGGAGAGGAACAGCATCCTCTTGGGCAAAGGACAGCCATGTTATCTGCTGTCAGCCAATGTGGCTGAGATCGATCATGTTCCTAAAGTGGCAGTATGTCCAGTTCTCTATCAGTGAGTGTGCTGGCCACACCCATACATGGCAGGCCATGGGGTCATGGTCCTGCTGTCCCCATAAAGCAGCTCATCCAGTAGACATTCAGGTAGTCGCACTGCATCTGACCGTGGATAAGGATGTGCCAGTGCAACTGCTGACACAGCCAGTTCTCATGTTTGGGGATGACAACCATGAACTGCCACCTTTGCCATGTACAGCTCACAACTGTCTGATGTACAAAGATGCAGAGACAGCACAGACCTTGGCTGTGTTCATGCAGACAATCGCACACCAATGTCACCTGGAGAGCCCCTACAGACACATACACACCACAACAGTTACTCATTTTGTCACAGTGGTCATTTGTTGGTTTATCCAAATGCCTGCCTACTTCTCTTTTTTACTCACACATACTCACCGACCTTTTGTATCAGCCTAGGCTTCCTACCCCCCACCACACAACACCCTGTGCAAGTGATGATAATTGTGCCATATCCCTGTTTTCTTTCTTTTAGGTTCAGGGATACACAAGCTTTGTGTCTGATGCTCAGGGTACAGAACTAACTTAGTGCTTAGTATATCTGCATTTGTGGTGTTGAACATGTAACTGCAGCTTTCACTTGTATTGACCTGGGAAAGTTAGACAGCTGATAGCATCAGAATTTCACAGCTTTATCGTGAATGATCTTGTGAGGACTGTGAAGTTAGAAACTGCAATGTGTATTGTTACTTTCTAACTTGTCTCTTTAAGGATTTTCCAGTACAAACATATGGTGCTAAACTGAGAGCATGCAGTGATTATCAGTACTTTTGCGAGGTATGACTGTGTGAATCATTGATGCCTGAGACCTACTACTTAGTAATGGACACATATAAGTCAAATAAGCCTCTGCTGCCACATGTTAAGGTAATAACTGTACAAATCTCCTACTTACTTGCTTACTGGACCAAGTAATGAAATACAAGGATATGCCACACATTCATATTATTAAATAATACACTCCAGGTTCAGGACTTAACTTGCAAATGCAGCAGTTGCCACACTTTTAGTTCAGGGTTGACTCTGTCTGATGCAAGCAGTACACAGCCAATACATGGGGAGGTAAAGGTTGCGGGAGTTGCCTGGCATCAATGTCACTATATGTATGTGAGTAGTAGGAAGGTTTTATGCCACTGGGTAGTGAGTGAGTGTGCTATGCATTGTCTCTTTACCAATGGAAGGGCATACTGAGCATGCTTGCATCTGCCTAGACCCACAAGAACTGGTGTTTCACACATGATCCTCATCTGCCTGTGACTGTGGTGACCTTGGCATTGGTGTTGGGATGTTTTCCCCTTCTCCTTGCTGATCCTGCTAAAGCTATTTCCTCATGATATTGTTGTGCAGCATGGCACATACTGTACATATTCCTATACATGTACATGGATTGTACTGCAGGGCTATCCCAGATGTATCTAGTCACTAGAACCATGTCCTCAGCTGCCCAAACACTCTATGATATTTCTAGTTTGAGTGTGTGCCTCATTACAGTGTTCTTCTGTGGGTGTGTGTGCATTTCTGATAGGTGTCATCAACCATGGCTCCAGTGCATAGCCTGCATCCCCCAGTAAATAACCCTGTGGGATATCCCCCAGAGCAAACATTTTGTACAGCTGCAAAGTGTGCCAGATACTTGAGTCATGGTAACTGCCAGGGTTGTCAGCACACATGTTCACGGCACACATGATCAATATTATTCTCTTGGCATTACACACAACTTGGCAGATGATAGAGTGGTAGCCCTTTCTGTTTATGTAGAGCCTGTCCTGTTCCCCAGGTGGTGCCTTCATTTCGATATGTGTGCAATTTATGGCAACCAGTACTTCAGGGTAGTGTGCTACATGGTAGAACTCCTGCATATTTATGACTCTCTCCTCAGAACTACAGGGAAAATACATGTGGTCACTGGCATGTTGAAGCATAGCATTCAGAAATTGATGGAGAATCCTGGATGCTGATGCCTGTGACACCCCCAAAATATCCCCTGTTGGTTTCTGAAAGGTACCTTTAGCTAAGATTCTAGGGGCTACACATACCTTTGTTTCCACAGGAATGGGTTCCCCTCAGGTGGCTCTGACTCTGAGTTGAGGACGCCACTGGTCACAGTGTTTCTGTAGTGTGTCCCTGTCCACCCTGTAGAACTGTACAATTTCTGTATCATGTAAGTTGTGAAAAGTTAAACAGGGCTTCACAACTCTTTTCCTTCTCAACCTTGGCCTATTGGCAGCAGCAGCAGCATTGGCTTCAGCCTGTAGCACATATAAATGAATTAAAGCAGCAGAAGCCCATAACATTCTGTCTGTGTGGACTCCTTTCTGTGGCTGTATTCTGAAAGTTTTGGAATTTGCAGAAAAAAACAGCACACGACTAGATGAATGTTTTATAGCTTGTTGAATAGCTTCACCATGTTGGATTGGTTGATTAGCATGCAGTTCAGCTGCTTATGTTGTAATTAGCATGGCAAGGTGTTTGCCTTGTTTGTGCGAGGGTGCACACCTCTAGACAGTGCTTACTGAATTGAAATTTCATTGCCACCATGTGCGTGTTACACCACACTGCACACACAGTAAAAAATGACTGTTTAGGATTTATTGAATCCCTGCATTTATGTAAAGCAGTCCTAGCCATGATGATTAGCTGATCACCACCTTTCTTCATTGAAATGCGTCTGTTTCTTTTGTTTTAATATTATTATTACTACTGTGCCTAGCAGTTAGGGTCAATGTCTTTCTCATCAATGAATTATATTTTTTTAGTATATAATTCCTTTACTCTAACTCTCTTTAAAGAAATTTTGGATTACACTTCAGCCAAGTGCAAAATGCCTGTTAAATCAAGTTCTCTTAAAACTGCAGCATGCATTGATCAGTGTTGTGGAATTTCCCATCAACATATTTTACAGGACAGGTAGGTATACCTTTTAAGTGTTCCATGTTCCTCTTATCTCCACAATGAAAGCATCATTTAATTTCTATTCCAAATTATGAAGCAATTCCTGCCCTAAAAACAATGCATGAGACTCCATTGAACCTTTATTCACCAGTAGTCCATGAACTAGCCCTCAGTCTCACAAACCCACCAAATGCTTTCTCGTTTTATTTTTTTCAGTATATAGTTAAACAAGGCATCAACCCATCACAATGTTCCTTCTCTCTCTCTCTCTCACTCTTTTTTTTTAAGTACTACATAACACTGCCATTGTGACAAAACTACTTGCAAGCCACCTTCCTCTGCCTGCTCTGTAACAATGCTCAATGAATCAATGAATACTTCCATCATAAAAAAAAGGTACACACTCACCACAGCAAGCATGCTATATATCTATATATATAATTTTCTCCTTGATTACTAAACACCCACACACACAGACATATATGAGATTAAAGGAGTACAGAAAAGGTGATGTTTTGAGTGAAGTAGGGAAGCAGAGAATATTCTCAGATAAAATTTGTTGAGTTACACCTTCTTGCAAGTAACTGCCTTCTCACTTTACTGGGAGCTACTATTTTGTCAGCTTTGAAAATTAAGTCTTGCACACATCTTATTTCTTCTTAAAAGACAGAAAATACATAATTTCTTTAGTTATCATTTCGTTTTGGTCATCATTTGATCAAAAGCTTGAGAAAAGGTCTAAAATGAACATCAAAACATCTAGAAAAAGTTTTTGTGGTCTATATAGTTTCAATTGGTTATTTCCCCCAAGATGAATCCAGTGCTGTTTTGGCCATCAGGTTTGTGTTGAAATAAGTGTCCGAAAAAAAAAAAAAAAAGTCCCCGGGATTCATGAAGCTTGCGCTAGAGTAGCGTCGGCGATCTAGCGCCAAATATGGCCGCTGAGCGATTCATAGGTTCATAGGTAGGTACTACGCTATTGGCCCCAGGGCCTATACAAGCCTAGCCAAAAATGTACCCTGGCTTTCGCCACCCAAGAAAATTATTTTCCTGTGCCCCTGTCAAGCAGAACCACAGAAGTGATCCCCGAGGTGAATTTCCTATTACCCATCCAATCATCAAGATTTTTCTTGAAGAGTGCTAATGAGGAGCTCTGTTTGACATAGATAGGTAGTCTGTTCCAGAGTATGGGAAGTCTCTGGGACAGGAATCTATCCCCCCAGCATGTTCTGTTTACTGTGGTGACAAGGTTTAGGTCCCTAGAGCATGTAGCTCAGTGGGTTTGGGATTTCTTTAAGTGGAGCATGTCCAACAGCTCTGGGTTTGACATAGCTTTGTATGTTAGGCAGAGATTGCCTCTGAGTAGGCGATATGCGACGGAGTAAAGCTGGAGTTTTTTTAGATGGTCTGCGTAAGGCATCTGTTTGAGGCCAGTAATCCTCTTTGTGAGGTATTTTTGTGGCCTTTCCAGTTGTTCTAGATGTCTTGTGAGGTACATACCAAAAGGGGCGTTGTACTCTATAATGGGTCTAATGAGTGATGAGTAGAGGGGAACAATGACCTCTTTTTTTCTGGATGAGAAACCTTTTGTGATGAGGAGTGCCACATAGAAGGATTTCCTGACCACTTTGGTGATGTGATTATCAAAGGAGAGACTACTGTCCACCTGTGTCCCAAGTTCTCTTATCACACTTTCAGTGTTAATTAGACTACCGTCTATGTGGTAGTTCATGGGTACAGAATTTTTACCAAAGGGGATGACAATGCACTTTTTGGCATTGAGCTTGAGACCATGTCTTTGACACCAGGCATCTGTCTCAGTGAGGCCCTTTTGTAGGATGTCCACATCGTTAGGAGTTTCAATTATGGCTCCTAGTTTGCAGTCATCTGCAAATTTAGTTAGACAAAGGCCTTCTGTGTTAGCCTGTACTTCAGAGAAGTAGATACCAAACAGGAGAGGACCCAGGACTGAACCCTGTGATACTCCACTTGTCACTGGTCTGAAGTCTGATTTGGAGTCTGCTACTTTCATATTGTGGGTTCTTTCAGTAAGCCAGTTGGCAACCCATCTTGTGACATAGGGATTTATACCTAGTTTAGTGAGTTTATCTATAATTCCAGAGTGGGGTATGGTGTTGAACGCCTTGGCGAGCTCTAGATAGGCTGTGTGAACCACCTTACCCTCATCTATGGCTTTGGTGACTACTTCAAAAAAGTCTTCCAGGTTTAGGAGACATGATCTGCTTTTACAAACCCAAACTGTGTGGGGTCCAGGGTTTGGAGATCTCTAATATCTTTGTTTATGAGTTCCATGATGATACGTTCCATGGCCTTGCAGACGAGGCTCGTCAGGCTAATGGGGCAGTAGTTCCAAGGGTCTGTTGTGGCCCGCCCTTTGTGGAGTGGGATAACTGTCACGGTGCGCCATTCAGTGGGCACAAAGCCTGAGGTGAGGCTATGATTGAACATGGTACTTAGGTGGGGTGCCAGTTCATTCTGTAGTTCATGTAGAAGGCAGCCTGGGATGCTGTCAGGTCCCATGGATGCTGTGTTCTTGGCTTTGGAGAGTGAAGTTTTTACCTGTGCAGCTGTGATTACAGGAACTTTGCATTCTTCCAGTATAAAGATGGGCCGTTTAGGGAGTAAGAGGGGGGTAAAGTTAGCACTGAACCTATCTGCCAGGATGTTGGCAATATCAGTTGGTTCTGTATATTTAGTGTCATTGTGCTGTAACTCAGAGCAGATCTGAGTGTTGCCATTAAGACTTTTGACATAGCTATAGAATGCTTTGTGGTTGTCTTTAGAATCAGTGGCAATTTTGTTTTCATAACTAGCTTTGGAGGATTTTATGAGGGATCTCAGCTTCTTACTGAGGCTGACCAGGGAGTTCCTCCAATCATGGGATTTTACTCTTTTTTGCAACAGTTTCTTTCTTCTGTTGTAGAATTAGTTTATGGCAGAAGACCACCAGATTGGCTTCCTTTTTTTGGAGGATAGCATCTTGGTTCTGTTAGGGATAGCATGATCCATGCACTCATGTAAGTGCTTATAAAGTGCATTTGTGTAGGATTCAGCAGTCGTACCTCTATTGTCCATCTGCATGGGTGTCATGAAGTTTGCCACTTCTGTCTTAAAAAGCATGAAGTTGGCTTTGGAGAAATTCTTTATGGTTGTTTTCCTAATGGGGGTGGGAGCGGAATGTGGATGTCTAGGGTGATTAGCTTGTGGTCGGATCTGACCAACAAGGAGCTGACATTTTTTCAAACATAAAATTAGAGCCATGAAAGCAGACCAAACTTAAGTATTATAATGTTAATATATGCCAATGGCTAAATATATAGCTAATGGCATAAAAAAACATGCACAACACATAAAAAATAACATTTAATGTCATGACCACACTAACGCAAAGTAAAACCGCAGTGCATCTGTGCGCAGATAGGATCACAAGGAAAATATATTTAGATGTCATAAAACTGCAATGTAACACAATTCATGAATTCCCTATAATAGTCAATGGCACGCATGCTACACCACAACCATGGCGCAAGGGTTGCTAAGGGTCTGTGACAGTGTTCTGCGTGGTAACTAGGAATTAGTAGTCAATGCCATGCAAATGAGTCAAGTAATACTGAATCGCAAATGCTCCGCCGGCGTAAGGATGTACCACACGGCGTAGAGTTACAACACCGAGGAGTGGCCTGGAGATAAATATGACATCAAGGGAGGGGTGCACTACCGTAGCTGTAAGCACATTGGATCATTGCTAATCCAGGTTGCCTGTTGCTAAGCAAAGCCGCAAGATAGGGGTGTGGAAGTAGCCATAGCTTTGCTTAGCTGAGAGCACACAAGGTAACCGAAAGTGCATGTGAATGTGGATGAAAACGCGCTCAAAATCCGGTAAATGGCTGTGCACAGCGCGCACTACAGCTGAAACAGGAAGGATATGGGAAGACAATAAGGAAATGCTGCAGCATGGTAATTGGAGTACAAATGAGTAATTAACAACTAGGAACTCACAGTGGGCCATTGACAACAGCTAACAAGGCTGCTAGCAGCTACCTACAGAACAGGAAAGGGGAGGTGCTGTACAGTAAAGAAAAGAGAATTGTCACAGCAGAACAAAGCAAACTTGCAGTAGATTGCTACATAACACATTTCCCAACACAATCCTGGGTTGTGAAAGTACAAATCAAGAAAGCCGGCAGCTGGATGCATGCCTGACAATGGGAGGGGAATCAGGTTGAAAATTGAAGTAAAGGGAAATAGATGAATCACGGCAGTCTAGCGTAAGTCAACACCAAAGGCCCCACAATAGCAGTACTTGCTGTAAAACCAATAATTAAGATACCCTGCAGCTGGAATTGCACAAACACACCCAATTACACCGGCATCATCCATTGCACAATAGTATAAGGTGTGAAAGCCCCACACACACACTCTTGTGTATTCCCGACACTCTGCACCATTGATGTATACAGATGAGTAACTTTTAATATGTACATGTTAGGGGCTGCCATAGCTTTGATTCACCAGCATGTGTTGGAGACAGACGGTGGTGTGGAGGATGATGCTGACAACCATCTCAGGTACCGGAGGAGGAGAAGAGTGTTCAGATCCAGGGTAACCTACCAGGGGCTACATGATCTGGAGATAGTAGAGTGTTACAGGGTGGACAGGGACATCATACAGCAACTTGTTGAGCTGTGCCGGCCACGCCTCAGAGCCAGAAGTAACAGAGCGGAACCCATCCCAGTGGACACAAAGGTAAGTGTAAGCTACAGAATACTAGCCACAGGTACCTTCCAAAGGCCAACTGGGGATATCATGGGGATCTCACAGGCTTCAGCATCCAGGGTACTCCACCAGTTCCTGGATGCCATGTCACCACATGCCAATGAGCACATATACTTCCCCCGAATGCAGGAGGAGTTTGCCAGCAATATGCATCTCTTCCACCATGTGGCAGACTACCTGAAGGTACTGGGTGTAATTGACTGCACGCACATACACATCAAGTCACCTCCTGGTGAGCAGGTTAGGCACTACATAAACCCCAAGGGATACCCCTCCATCAACTGCCAGGTTATGCACAATGCCCAGAGCATTAACATGGATGTGTGTGCTGGCAGCCCTGGAAGCTATCATGACTCCCACATCTGGCATGCCTCACAGCTGTATCAGGTATTTGCCAGGGGGGACATCCCATATGGCCACCTGGTGGGGGATGCTGTCTATGCACTGGAACCATGGATGATGACTCCCATCAGAAATGCACACGCAGCCATGCAAGAACGTCATAATGAGGCACACGCAGAAACTAGAATCATCATAGAGTATGTATTTGGGATGCTGAAATCATGGTTCCATTGCTTAGACATATCTGGTGGAGCCTTGCAGTACTCTCCAGGTACTTGTGCCCACATCTTCATAGTATGTGCCATGCTACACAATATGATCCTGCGGAAACAGCTGCAGCAGGGACAGAATAGTGAAGGCCCTCACAGCCCACCACCATTGCCAAGGAACCCACAGGCATAGAGGGACTCAGACTACAAACAACCTGTGCTAGCCCCAGTAGGCAGACGGAGGCATGCCCAGTATGCCCATGCTTTGGCAAAGAGGGAACGTATAGCACACATACTGACAGTGTAGGCACTCATGGACTGACACCCTTCTCCACCTGCCCACACAGCAAACATGGATGGAATACACACACGACCACCGTTAAATTGGCATGTATAGGTGGTCTACTGTGTGCATCCTACATAGGTAGCCCTCAACTATTGTACACACAACCGCCATTGGCACAAGGTAAGTCAATACCTGAACAGTAAATTAAGCTATCGGCATGTGTCCATACTGTATGTAGAGGTTCATAGATACATAGGTATGTACATGCCCAACTGCCCGAGGCCACTCATAAGCATAAGCAAAAAGTGTCTGCTGTCGCCAACCCATCGATTAACTAACTGCCCCTCTGTGGAGCAGAACCAATTGCAGGATCCCTGGGGTGTATCCACTCTTCCCCACCCACTCTGCAAGGATTCCCAGGAGTGTTAGTGAGGGGTTTTGTATAATGTAATCAGGGATGTAGTTCCAAATAATGGGGATTATCCCTGACAGGAATCTTCTCAGATGTTTACATGTTACATAGTATACCTTAAACACAGCTTGCATATATAGGTAGTATTCCACAGAATAATAAACATGTGGAAAAAACAACCACTGAAATGTGCGTTAATCACCCTTGCACTTCCAGTGCCTGCTCTGAGAGGTAAAATACCACTGCCACGATTGGAAATGCAACCATGTACACAATAACATACCACTAAGCTACCTGAGATGTACCAATGGCAGTTGTGTATACTGACAAGATAAAACACAAAAGGTAGGAATGTGTGGAAATAGAACAAACCGGCATGTACCCAATGAAAGGTGTATGTTTTACATATATATATATATATATATATATATATATATATATATATATATATATATACATATATACATATATATATATATATATATATATATATATATATATATATATATATATATATATATATATATATATATATATATATATATATATATATATATATATATATATATATATAGATATATATATATATGTATATATATATATATATATATATATATATATATATATATATATAGGTTCATACTAGGCTATCTGCCCTAGGGCATTTATAAGCCTAGCCAGAGTGTGTTTGGCTTTCGCCACCCATTTTAAATTAATTTTGCTATGCCCTTTTCGAGGTTAGTATACTGTGCCCCTGTCTAACAGTGACACAGAAGTGATACCCGGGTAAACCTGATCTCCCATCCACTCATCAAGATTCCTCTTGAAGAGAGTCAATGAGGGACTCTGCCTAACCTGGACTGGGATTTTATTCCAGAGTGAAGGGAGCCTCTGGGTTATGAATCTGTCCCTCCAGCATGTCCTGTTTATGTCAGTGCTGAGGTTCAAGTCTCTCGAGCGCGTAGCTCGATGGGATTTGGATTTTCTGAGGTGCAGCATGTCCATTAATTCCGGGTTGGACATGGCTTTATATGTCAGGCACAGATCGTCTCTGAGCAGGCGGTATGCCACTGAGTAGAGATGGAGTTTCTTTAACCGGGCAGCATATGACATCTGTTTGAGCCCTTTGATCCTCTTGGTGAGGTACTTTTGGGGTCTTTCCAGTTGCTGCAGGTGTCTGGTAAGGTACATCCCAAAAGGGGCATTATATACATCATTTTATATATATATATATATATATATATATATATATATATATATATATAGAGAGAGAGAGAGGGGGAGAGAGAGAGATATATGTCGATATATGGGGATATACATATATATGTAGATATATAGATAGGTTAACAACATCTACATAACCATGGAGGTACATATAAATGGGATACTTACCACATACCGACTGCTTGACATACCGACGCACGTAATCCCGAGGCTTAAGGTCTGAAAGAACACAGACCGAAACACCAGATGCCCGAGGTTTAAAATCATGATGTTAAGGGACAATTAGTCAGTGCTTCTGGTGTTGCGGTTCAGGTAGGTTACTGTGTGTAAGTGTGTTTCTGAGAGCTGTAGTGTGTGTAAGTGTGTGTTCTGAGTGTTGTGTGTGTTCTTGGGGGACTGTAATGTGTCGGTGTGGGTTAGCTTTGTGCATCTGTTTGTGCGATCTAAGAGGTAGAATATTAAAGTAGGGGGGTGTGGGGGGAGCAGACACCTACATGGGGGGTGTAGGGGGGCTTGCCCACCTGATCGTACATAGTGTAGGATGTTTTGTTTGGATGTGGTGGGTAGCGGTGTGTCAGTGTGTGCATGTGTGTGTTCCATGTTCATGTTACTTTCGCGAGTTACTGTCGCTGTCGGTAATGTGGGGTATGGGAGTCTGGGCCCGGTACTGTTAGCGTCGTTACTGTGTGGTTTTGGGATTCCATAGGTATCCCGTATACAGTAGTTGAAGTGTTCATATACGAGTATAACATGGACCATAGCAATCACACATTCCGCCACGACCAAACTTTATGAACAAAGGATATGGAGAGTATATGCCTATACACTATTACAAATATGTGCAATGGACATGAGTCAATGATAGTGTTACCACCTGTCCCACTTTGCGAGGGACAGTCCATCTTTGGGCGGTTGTGTCCTGATCAAATATATTAAATGTGCAAATGTCCTGGGATTGTAGGACATAATTATGTCCCATATGTAATGTAATAGCTGCATACAATAGTTCTTTCTGTATCTAAAATAACTACATGTTACAAGAAACAGGATAAGCAACTAAACTGCTACAAGAATAAGCTTATATTTAAGCAAGAAAGGAAAGTTCTATCCCTTGTACTGACCGTGGGTTTGTGTCGGCCTGTAAAATATGATGTGTGTCCCGGAAATGTCCCACTATGGCCATACGAAAAAGTGGCAACCCTAGCCAAAGATGGTCAATCACCAACACAACTACAACTGCAAATACCTATGACAGAAATACACAGCTTTCATGTAGCAATACTTTATTACATTCTGATGTATTGCCGAAAGGATTCAAGGACTAACATCACCTGCATGCTATACAGGAACCACTTAACAGTGCCTTAATGAATCAGCCTGCAATTACAATAGTATTAGTCCACTAAAGGATAAGTGTTCAAATACTGAAGGAACCCTCACGGACATATCGATTATGTATAAAAGCAGTTCCTACATACCTGTATCTGCTATGCACACCCACCAACATCACCCTCACACCCAAACAAATTACAATACAAACTGTAATAACATCACAAATCATTCCCTCACTGTACGACATCTGCAGAAGCCTTAACATACCTTGTCAGAGACACACTAACATGGCCCTATGTGAAATAGTTGCTGTTATACAATGGAACAGCTGCTGATGTTACAGGGTTTGTTTGCACTAATCCCATTTCAGAGGGTTGTGTGTGCACCGGGATGTGTTACCAATTACTGAGTAACAGCACAGTATGATACACATGTACACCAAATCAAAGATGTCTGGTGAGCACACTGTAAACCACATAACAGTTCATGCATAGCCATACAGCCTTGAGCTGCCCAAACGTCCTTGCCAGACTTAAACATCTGCAGAAGTATCAGGTACAAACAAACCCTGCATAAGTAGCAATCTTCTGAAATATAACAGCTGTACTCACATGTAGAACAAAATCGTCTAGCCATTACACACAATCCACGGGAGTCATGAAGCTAATATATCTCTGTCTGTCTCCATATAGCTGTTGAAATACATCACAAACAACACATCCAGGACGTCTTCCTCGAAAGTAAGGCAAACGGACAACGCCCAAAAGGAGTACTCAGTTATACACCACTGTTGCCATGGTATCGGCTAATGGAGTAGCTGCACAGCTGATGTGCATTTAATTAACTACTTTGGAACACCAATTGGTGGTCAGGATACCACATGTTACCGATATTTAACTAGAAAAGGATGGCTTATCACACATTCAAACCATCCGTATATACCAGCAGAACGTTACAAAGAAGATTGAAACACAAACTGAAAAGGATTGAATCAACAGTCAACGACACCTCGGGTTACTAATAAGGTATGTAGAACACTCAGTATGTCTGTGTATTTAGTACCTGTTCTGTAATATTTAAAGTGTACGCAATCCATATAGTGGAAACAGTTATCTTGTAGTGATGTATCGTTGAGCATAGTAACGCTTGTAGTATTTATGTGTGTACTGCTGTAGGTCACAAGGCAAACACTGCATACACCACAAGGGATGCTATATAAGGGTTTTGAACATAAATATTCATCACCAGCCACTGATTGGGCTGGTACAACAAGTATGTGCTATAACAGGGGATAGTATATGTTGATATATTGTAACAGTAGCCATATATTACTGAGAATAACATGTCGAAGTTTGGCCCACTGTGCAATTATGATTTGCATTGTGGGATATTGTGCCAATAACTGTGTAATGTATAGTATTGTAGGCAGATATGTATTACAAGTTACATAGCATTACTGTTATGTTAGCAAACATTAGTCATGTCTATTGGCATTTACAATACACAGTAACAGGATACATATGACTTGTCACCCGACAGTTTATCAGCATGATAGCAAGGTAAAATGGAAGAGCTAGTTAACTATCCATGCACATAAGACATGTAATAAGTGCAAATGTAGGTACTAGGCTGTCTTACCAAATTTATTCATAAGCCTAACTAGAGTGTGTTGGCTTTCGCCACCCCCATAGGTTAGTTCCCTGTGCCCCTGAATGGCAGAGCCATTAGTTCCCTGTGCCTCTGTCCAGCAGGGCCACTGCAGTGATCCCCGGGGTACATGTCTGTCTCCCATCCACACATCAAGGTTTCCCTTGAAGAGTGCTAGTGAGGGGCCCTGCCTGATGTACATTGGAATCATGTTCCAAAGCATGGGGAGTATCTGGAACAGGAATCTATCCATCCAGCACATCCTAGTCATTGTTGTGGTTAGATGTATATCCCTAGAGCATGTGGCTCTCAGGGGTCTCTGTTTAGGAGGAGCATATCCAGCAATACTGTGTTGGACATGGGCCCTGTATGTCAAGCAGAGATCAGCTGTGAGTATGCAGTATGCAACTGAGTACAGCTGGAGTTTCTTAGGTTGGGCTGCATAGGTCATCTGTTTGAGGTCAGTAATCCTATTGATGTGGTACTGCTGTGGTCTTCCAAGCGGTTGCAGTTGTCTTGTAAGGTATATCCCAAATGGGGTGTTGTATCCTTTAATGGGTCTAATAAGTCATGAGTAGAGAGGCACAATGGCCTCCTTTGAACTGGATGCAAACCCATTAGAGATTAGGAGGGCCACGTAGAAGGATATTCTAAGCACCTTGTCATTATGGGTATTGAAAGAGAGATTGCTATCTACTGAGGTTCCCAGATCCCTTATTACCTGTTCTGTATGTACGGTCTAGCACCTATGTGGTAGTCCACAGGTAATTAGTTATATCCAAAGGGGATGACTATGCACTTTTTGGCATTGAGCTTGAGGCCATGATATTGACACCAGGTATCCGTCTCAGTGCGACCCTTCCAGAGGGTGTCTGTAACAGCTGAGGAAACAATTATGTCCCCTAGTTTGCAGTCGTCTGCAAATCTTTTCAACCAAAGCCCTCCTGTGCTTGTCTGTATGTCAGAGAATTATATACAGAACATGAGGGGTCCTAGGACTGAGCCCTGGGGGACACCACATGTAACTGGTATACAGTTGGACCTAGGGTATGCAACTCTCACTGTGTGGGTTCTGTCCGTGAGCCACTTTGCAAACCATCACATGATGTAGGGGTTAATGTTCAGGCGGATGGGTATGTTGATAATACCAGAATGAGGAATGGTATTGAGAGCCTTTGAAATATCTAGGTAGGCTGTGTGGACCTCCTTACCCTCATCTAATGCCTTGGTAACTGTCTCTAAGAAGTTCACCAGGTTTAGGAGGCATGGTCTGCCCTTAAAAAAGCCAAACTGGGAAGGGTCAAAACTTTGGAGGTACCCAATGTCTCTGTGACTGAGATCCATGATGTGCTCCATAGCCTTCAGACCAGGCTAGTCAGGCCTATAGAGCAATAGGTCCCTTGGTCCATTGTGGCGCCACCTTTGTGGAGTGGGGTAACTGTTGCTGGGTGCCATTCAGGGGGTACTAAGCCTGATGTGAGGCTATTATTGAACATGGTGCGTAGGTGGGGAGCCTGTACATTCTGAAATTCATGTAATACGCAGCCTGGGATGTTGTCCAGTCCCATGGATGCTGTGATATTGGCTTTTGAGTGTGCAGCTTTGAGAGGGAGTGGGGAAAGGTAGCACTGAACCTATCTGCCAGGATGTTGGCAATATCAGTTGGTTCTGTAATGTTCGTGCCTTTGTGCTGTAACTCAGAGCAGATCTGGGTGTTGACATCAAGATATTTGACATAGCTATAGAATGCTTTGTGGTTGTTGTTGGAATTAGTGGCAGTTTTGTTTTTGTAGCTAGCTTTGGATGATCTTACAAGGGATCTCACCTTCTTACTGAGGCTGACCAGGGAGCTCCTCCACGCATGGGATTGTACTCTCTTTTGCAACAGTGTCTTCCTCCTGTAGTACAGTTTGTTTAAGGCAGGGGACCACCAGATTGGTTTCCTTAATTAGGAGGGTAGCGTCTTGGTTCTGTTTGGGAGAGCACAATCCACGCACTCATGTAAGTGCTTATAGAGTGCATTTGCATATGATTCAGCAGTTGTAACAGTATTGTCCATCTGCATATAGGTGTCATGACATTCACCACGTCTGTCTTAAGAAGCATGACGTTGGCTTTGTAGACATATTATACTGTTGTTCCCTTAATGGGGGGTGGGGGCGGGATGTGGATATCAATGGTGTTCAGCTCATGGTCGGATCGTACCAACAAGGAGTTGACTTCAGGTGTGGAACACTGGTCACTCATGTTGGTAATGCCTAGGTCTAGGATATTGTTGCCCCTGGTGGGTGTGTGGATATGTTGATCTAGGGCATTGGTGTTTATGAATTCCAGAAAGCATTGAGCTAATGAGTTGGTACACAAGTAGTTTTCTCAGTAAATGTTGGAGTAGATTCAGTGATGAGTGTGGTGTGGTGCGAATGTTTACCTTCTCCACATGACTGTCAGGGTCAGGCTTGGTTGGAGAGAGCTTTACCTCCAGTTTGGCTAGATAAGTGCATCTCTCACAGGTTGCAGTGTTGGGTGGTAGGTGGAGAGGCTTGTCTGTGTACATGAGGCAATGTGTACATTGCCGCAAGATGTCCAGATTCATCAGATAGACAGGAGACAACACTGACAGTTGACCCTTGGACATGCCTAAATATAAAACTAATTTCCCCTAGATAAGTGAGGAAAGTGAGTACAAGAGCTTTTTTACTCTAAGATAGTGAAAAAAGTATGTACATAACCTATTTACCTCTATGTAATGAGGAAGATTGAGTGCTATAGTAATTAGTAGCTTACGAAGTGCTTACAAGTTATGAACAAGTGCTGAGCATGAATAAGCAATCCAGATAGGGTCTTGAATAACATAAACACACTGCCCCTCCAACAGGTACACAATCATATATCCATGTACATCAGAGGGCCCATGTTCCCACAACTATGCAGGTACAAGCTGCGCTCAGGCTGCATGGGACCTGTCCACATCACAGGTTATATCATACACATATGGCAAAACAAGATGCTCTCCATGTATACATCATGTAAAACATAGCTCCATGTCAGGCTGTGTACACACTGAATGGTGCACACCAACAGGTTTCACAACCCACAAAGCGGGAGACACCACTGATAATGGGAAGTACTGCACTACTACCCTGCTAAGTCTGGTCTGAAAGGCCATGAACCTTGATCAAATAATTGATATCAGCAGTACAGATGTAGATGACAGTAAGGTTGATTTCACACTGCATATCATAACCTTGCCAGGTCATAGGACATCATCACCCATACTGTGTTCCACCTACACTCGGTATACTAGATGTACATTCCTATGTCACAGGAGTGTTTTGCAAAGGGACTGCTGGCAGAACCAACACTACAGAAGGGGTCTGAATAATACATGCTCTTCACACCAGTGGCAGCTACAGTAAGACAAGGTTAATTAATTGTATTCCCCCTCATTGCAGTCCATACCTCACAGACAAACAGAAGGCATCTGCCTATTGAAGCATGCGAATGACTATGACCTAGTAGCAATAGCTGACTCAGGAATGTTGTGGACAACATGCAGAAGGGGCTTTGTGGGTGAGGTGTGTGTACACTTTACATAGTCCTGCCATACTATGCATTCCTGTTCGTCAAATCTGCACATCACTCCCCTCTCTATGGCCACAATCTGACAGCTACATATTGCATTGTCACCTCTATGTTAATAGCCCTGTACCCATGAACTACCACCTAGGCAGCGGTCAACATAATGGACACTTGTGTGTAAGGGATGCAGCTGGGCAGTTGTCTTTCCTGTGATAGCTACATCACCACACCTGTCAGGTAGTCATATGTGGCAACCCTAATAATGACAGGGTGCCATCCATGAATATAGAGATCATTGTCCAGCCATACACAACACTCAAGTGACCCATATCAGATCACATATTTCCGTTAAGGGGTATTGGCCATGTGCAGATGGCCTACACCAGCCTTCCCACTCCCCATCTCCACTATGTAGTATGATGCATACCCTGAATAAATCCATGTCCAACCCAGTGATGTTGGACATGCTACAAGTACACATCCTGATCTCAAACACATATTTCATGAACATCCACCTTCCACATGCTGAACAGATCCTTGTCCCATACACTTTACATAGTCCTGCCATACTATGCATTCCTGTGCATCAAAGCTGCACATCACTCCCCTCTCTGACATGGTGCGATGACCGCATGGTAAATGTACCATTAACCCTGTGGATCAGTAATGTGGCACTGCTCCACCTCGCCCCAGAGACCTGCCTGTCAGCTATAGCCAGGTAACCTTTCATCCTAGATTCATGCATGGCCCATGGCATATAGCCTACTAGTTGACTTTGACTGTACATGCTATAGTTGTTATCCATCCCTGCAAATACCATCTGGCTAGCCAGTGTCCCATGTGTATTACATGTGCAACACAGGTAATACATGGCAAGATGTTGAATTGCTGTACAGTGCATGTAGATTTATATGGCAGAACACATACATGTAAAACCTTATGTGAGCAAGTCTGCAGGGTCACAGGTCATGTCTGTTAAGGCAGTGTAAGTCTTTATGTGTGACATATACACAGCATCAAGGTCGACTGCATTAATGTGGACACATCCAGCCATGTGCTGATAGGTAGGAACACCAGTACAGGCAAATAGACATGTCCACATCAAGACATCATCCACATGGAGTATGAACAATGTAATCAGGTGACACACACACACACATATATGGTGATAATATCCACTCACCATTGAGTGGCACATGTGTGTGACACAAACATGTAAGTGTCATGTAGATTTGCAAATACAACTATTTAAACATAATAAATGCGATACACATGTATGTTCAGCTGTAGCTCTGTATGTCTCTGTGAGTTACTGTGACTTGTCTCCATCATTATGTCTTCCATGTATGCCGTGTGCAAGGCTACCCCCTTTTACCTGCTTGGAGAATGAGGCCCTCATCCCATACCTACTTGACAATCATGATATCCTGTTCAGCCATGTACCACAGGATGCACAGCAGCGGTATGCCCTATGGATGGCACTTTGCAGGAGGGTTAATGATGTGGGTGGCCACAACCGCACATGCCAGCAGGTGCGCAAACACAGTAGAGACCTCATTAGATGGGCGAAACAGCGTGCAAATGCAATTGCCAGGGAACAAAGTGCAACAGGTGGTGGACCACCAACCCAGCCCCCACTCACTCGTACCGAGGAGCTACTGGCCAAACTGGGGACACCTGCAGAACCACATCCACAAGCCTTAGCCAATATTGTGGAGGTGGGTGTCTTTCAACTACTGAGCCTGGAGTTGCCTGGTAAGTCAGTACTGCACCTATAACAACTATATTCCATATAGTTGCATGTGTCACTGTACAATATGTAATGTAACATCATATGCAAGGCATGTATGCACACATGCCGCATACTATAGTATTCTACTCTGTGTATGCACACATGTGCATACACCATAGTATAGTCTAATGTACTGATGTATGTGTTAACATGCACACTGCACCCTGTAGCCATCATACAGGCATGGATAATACTCATACTGCTGTGTTACTCCTATTTAGGTGCCTCTGGCGTTCCGCTGCGACAGCAGCCTCTTGCAGGTGAGACTGTTATTATTTATCAGGCATTGTAATGCACAGATCTATCTGACATGTGGCCATTTACAACATGTACACATAATGTATGGTCCTGTCACAATATACAGGTCAGACCTACAATGCATCACAATTCCTACCCATGTGTAACACTTGCAAATTATGTGAATCACCTCACTGACATGAATCCTCACAAACTGTCATTGCCAAATGTGTGAACAGCTGTGCATACAATGGTGGAGGTGCTGTTCACTGTAGGGACATGTACTACAGATCAAAACTACACATGAGGGGAATACAGATCATACTAAACAATGGGCTGAAGTATGGCCAGCCCACATGATTCATTGGTGTGGATCATAGTCCTGCTATGAATGTCAGACAATGTGATGTGTTATCTTGACATGTCCATGACATCTAGTGGCTTGGCTGCAACACTGCCTAACTAACCTGAAAACATATCCCACATACCACCCTTTGTCTGCATAACCCTGTCATCAGTGGAGCATATGACATCTATGGGTGTATGTCATATGGGACAACACAGACATGTGAAATAGATGCCTGTCACAATAATTTGGCCAACACATATACACATATGGCCATGGAGGATGGCCAGAGACATGAAGCAACACACACAGTAGACGTGATGGGCTTGTGTGTACACCCTATCGTACAATGGCTACACATGGTCCAACTATGGCCTTTGTGTAATGGTTATATTGTAGATGTGGAACACTAGACATCCTACAGCCCTGTGCACATCATGTGTAGGTGTGACATCAATCCACCACATAAGATGTGTCGAACATCTTGAGGGTGTCACAACATGACAGCAATCACCTGTACAGTATCCACATCAGCCCACAGATACATTCCCCTTGCTGGTGTCGGACATCAATGTCATACTTGCTCCTCGTGTGTGTGTGTGTGTGTGGTGCACAAATGTCATGTGGGAAATGGTGTACAGACGTATTCGCCATGTCTGGCCATAGCTGCCAGGCAGCAGCAATATGGTTGCAGATGTGCAGGGGTGTCAACCGTATACCCTTCACTGACCTGTGTCACAACTTCCACATCATGGTTTAGTGTGTATACACCTCAGTGACGTGGGTCACATTCCACAGTATATATGTATTGTATCTGAACACAGTCATGGCTATGAACTGTGTCTGTAACTCACACTGTACAGCAATAGAGATGCCTCATGATTCCCTGCAATGGCCATGCACATCAGCTAAATGTGCAGAATATCTGTTGGGCAGACAGACAACCCTGCATTGGGACACCATTACCCCACTGTACATTTGACTGGACACCATTGTGTTAAACATGTATGCATGTCATTGTACACATCAGCAGATCACATGTCATACTGCATGTGATTGTCAAGGTCATATGCCACACATCAGGCAGTTGTACTGTTAACCTGTGCTGGTCTACATGGTGTAACACAGGGATGTATGCTAACTACTACTACTACTATGATTGTGTAATTTGCATGCCGTTTGCTATGACACATGCATGCTGATGTATTATAACTACCACTATTATTGTCTGCACTGCATGCCGTCTGCCATATCACATGCATGTCGCATGCCTTCTGTCATATCACATGCAGGGATGTATGATAACTACCACTATTATTCTCTGCGTATCACGTGCCTTCTGTCATATCACATGTGTGTGTGTGTGTCTTTGTGCGTGTGTGTCTATTGTATAGATTGTAATGTACAGTTCTTGTCTGCCTCACAGGTGATGTAGGTGCGTTGCCCTCCTGTGGTACATCCGATGTTAATGCCCCCACAGACTCTAGCAGTGATGATGAACGTATGATTGAAGCACAGGCAGAGTTGTCAGGGGTTGAAACTCTGCCATTGGTTGCCATTCCAGCTATATCCCCCCACACAGATCCCATGCCAGCACATACCCCATCACCAGTGGCCATAAAGGAAGGACAGTTGGCACATGGTAGCTTGGAACAGGAAAGTGTTGGGGCTATGGAAGGTGTGCCTGCACACCATGGTGTCAGCCAACTGACTTGTGGTGCCCCACACAGGCACGTATCCAGTGCTGCTCATAGGAGGACCTCTGGCCAACATGCTCCTGCAAGACAGAGTGCAGCAGCTGGTGTCACCAGACATGTGTTTTAGGTTGTAATGGAGGCACAGGCACATGCCAAATGGCACAACAGAGAGGATCAGAGGCTTCAGAGGGCTGCTATCTGTTCATTAAACAACAACATCCAGGCAATGGTAAATGCTCCACAGCAGACGCTTTGGATAGACAGTTGGGTGACATGGTTGGAGTCCTTGACCGTGGCATGACAATCTGCGAGTGTGAGCTGTCTGTGTTGGAACATCTGGTAGGAGTGAGGCATTGGACACGTGGACGTAGGCCTGCTACATCACCTGTTTCAGGTCTACGTGTACGAGCTACCTCACATGTCCACTCCCATAATGGCGGTAGCAGCAGCAGTGCATCTGGTGCTGTGCTGTCCACACCACGACACAGCAGGCCAAGTGCACGTGGCCTGGGATGATCCCAACAGGGACATGTTTCCAGTGGACAAGTGACATCAGACAGTACCCAATCTGCACCACTGCCTGGTAGTGCCCGTGCAACCCCTGGCAGGCACAGGTCACATGTCCGTGTCCGGACACTGTGAACTGTAAAACCTGGCCTGTACAGTCTGCAGCTGTCAATAATACCCCTGTGTAGGCCAGACACATGGCAGAACTGTGAGCATACATACACACACACACACTGGAAACATATGTAGGGCACCGCAACACATGCATGCATAACATCCACACACGCCCAATTAGATCAACAGCCCTAACCCACACACATGATGTCATCCAGTGCTGCAGCCTAGGCCTCCGGAAAACATTATCACCCTGTGCATATGATGATGCCTGTGCCGCATCCCTGACATCCACACCATCAGTGCAGGGACATGCTCATATGGTCTGATGCACAAGGTGAACAGACTAGGAAGATAAGTGTAGTTTACAATTGTTGAGTACTGTTGACAGAGAGCAGACATACCATGTACTACAGGTATACAATGCATTCCGTACTGTTAACAGTATGTGTCTTGTGTAACAACAGTAACTGCATGTTGGTCATGATGTTCTGCTGTCCTCCTTCATGTCTAATTGCACGTGCTGGTGGATGTCAGTGTTTGCAGTTAGTGTCCCATATGTCAATGTGGACTACTCATAGGTATGTATGAATATACCAGCATGCACCGTGTAGCTGCCACATAACAGTGAGAATGTCCCATGTTTCAAAAACGTGTACTGATCCAAGAGCACGATAGCTGTGTATTAAGCTACTGTGGCTACAGACGTGACATCCATAAAGGGTGACATCACAGGTACAGTTACATGGAGTGGTGAGGTAACAGAGCGGTCTAGCTGATTACAAGGGTAGAAGCCAGTGGGAAGTGTGATGCTTCATTGGGAATCAGTAATACACGTTCTCATGACAGGATGCCAACACACAACTGCATCCACACACTCAGGTATTGACACACTTGTATTCAGTGACACAGTAATACACCTACACACTCACTGATTCACTGACACAGTAACACACACTCGCACACAGTTGCTACTGGTGAGGTGAGGACCCCTGCCTATGTGCAAATCATCATTACAGTACTGTGCACCTACATGATGCGCCACAGAGAATACACATGTACAGGTAGACAGTATGGCCTAAGATTGGAGACGTCAACATGTATAGTAGAATGCATCGCCTGGATGGGGGGAGGGGTCTTATCAGTTCAGTATGGTAACATACATCCTCACTTCCTCACTCCAGGGACTAGACAGCCATACATACACACACACACACACACACACACACACACACACACACACACACACACACACACACACACACTGTGGCATTCAGTACTGAATACACCTATGTCATGCACATACAGATACCTCACGTGTGAGAGACATGCCCCTGTCTATGTCCTGCTGTCTACATTGCAACAACTGCACACACGTTATCTGAACGCACAACACTACATGTACATGTGTGTAGATCCTACAATCCTGTCATTTGGGCATGTTTGTAGGCATTGCAATTGGTGGACATGTGTAATGACATACATGACACATGGACTGTTGTATGATATGATAGGTGTAATGGGCGACCGGTACAGAGGGAATGTTACCTCTGTCAACATTGATATCACACCTTATGTACTGTTAGCATTCAGCAGCCATAGACCTACATTCCATGTGCATGTGTGTAATGGCAGTAGCCACCTGTTTGCACAAAGGACAACAACAGCTATGCTATTTACATGTATGTTGTGAGTGTGTGTGTGTGTGTGTGTGTGTGTGTGTGTGTGTGTGTGTGTGTGTGTGTGTGTGTGTGTGGCATGTACATACCCAGGGCAGGTACATGTATGTCATATCCATACATGCGGGTGTGTACTGGTGTACAGCAACAGTCATCTGCTAATGCTGGAAAGTACCAAGGGCCCCTGGTATGTGTACAGCTGTCCTGGTTACAGACAGTGGTATCATTGCATTGCATAACACATGATGCAACTGTGTCAGTACATGGGTACTCTCTACAGTTGATATAGAGCTTGGTACAGTCCACTGGTCAAGGGTCACATGGTGGTGTACTCTTATATAAAGCTCCAGAGAGCACCCCTGCATTACCAGGTTTCAATTCATACCACACTTTTCAGTCACCTAACCCAGAAAGAAGCATTAAAGGTGGAGGTGTGTCCATATTCATTAAGGATATCCACACCTCCAGGCTAGTTGCACAGCATAATACATCCAAGATTATCCAAGTGCAACTAACTCTGGGCAAGACTGTAATCCAAATTGTAGCTTGCTACAGACCCCCCACCATGACCCAGGATTCACACTCCTCATTTCTTGATACACTGGAAAGAATTAGGGTACAACCCAACACCCTAATAATGGGTGATTTCAACTACCCCACCATTAACTGGGAAAACTACTCATGTACCATCTCTTTTGCTCAACGTTTTCTAGAATTCATAAATTCCAATGCCTTGGATAAACTTATTCACACCCCCACCAGGGGCAGCAATATCCTAGACCTGGTCATCACCAACATGGGAAACTGGTGTTCCACACCAGAGGTCAATTCCTCGTTGGTCAGATCCGACCACAAGCTAATCAGCCTAGACATCCACATCTCACCCCCAGCCCCAATTAGGGAAACCATTGTAAAAAAACTTCTCCAAAGCCAACTTCATACTTCTTAAGACAGAAGTGGCAAACTTCATGACACCCATGCAGACGGACAATAGAGATATGACTGCCGGATCCTACACAAATGCACTTTACAAGCACTTACACGAGTGCATGGATCATGCTATCCCTAATAGAACCAAGATGTTATCCTCCAAAAAAAGGAAGCCAATCTGGTGGTCCTCTGCCATAAACAAACTCTACAACAGAAGAAAGAAACTGTTGCAAAAAAGAGTAAAATCCCATGACTGGAGGAACTCCCTGGTCAACCTCAGTAAGAAGCTGAGATCCCTCATAAAATCCTCCAAAGCTAGTTATGGAAACAAAATTGCCACTGACTCTAAAGACAACCACAAAGCATTCTATAGCTATGCCAAGAATCTAAATGGGAACATTCAGATCTGCTCTGAGTTACAGCACAATGGCACTAAATATACAGAACCAACTGATATTGCCAACATCCTAGCAGATAGGTTCAGTGCTAACTTTACCCCCCTCTCACCTCCTAGAGGGCCCATCTCTATACTGGAAGAATACAAAGTTCCTATAATCACGGCTGCACAGGTAAAAAACACACTCTCCAAAGCCAAGAACACAGCATCCATGGGACCTGACAATATCCCAGGCTGCATTCTACACAAACTACAGAATGAACTGGCACCCTACCTAAGTACCATGTTCAATCATTGCCTCACCTCAGGCTTTGTACTCACTGAATGGTGCACCGCGACAGTTATCCCACTTCACAAAGGGGGAACCACGATGGACCCGGGGAACTACTGCCCCATTAGCCTGACAAGCCTGGTCTGCAAGGACATGGAACATATCATCATGGAACTCATAAACAAAGACATTGGTAATCTCCAAACTCTGGACCCTACCCAGTTTGGATTTGTAAAAGGCAGATCATGTCTCCTAAACCTGATTGACTTCTTTGAAGCAGTCACCAAAGCCATAGATGAGGGTAAAATGGTTCACACAGCTTATCTAGATCTTGCCAAGGCTTTCAACACCATCCCCCACTCTGGAATTATAGATAAGCTCACTAAACTAGGTATAAATCCCTATGTCACAAGATGGGTTGCCAACTGGCTCACAGACAGAACCCACACTGTGAAAGTAGCGGATTCCAAATCCGACATCAGACCAGTGACAAGTGGAGTACCACAGGGTTCAATCCTGGGTCCTCTCCTGTTTGGTATCTACTTCTCTGAAGTACAGGCCAACACAGAAGGTCTTTGGCTAACAAAGTTTACAGATGACTGCAAACTAGGAGCCATAATCATAACTCCTATTGATGTGGGCAAACTACAAAAGGGCCTCACTGAGACAGATACCTGATGTCAAAGCCATGGCCTGAAGCTCAATGCCAAAAAGTGTATTGTCATCCCCTTTGGTAAAAACTCTGTACCCCGGAACTACCACATAGCTGATAGTCTTCTTAATGCTGAAAATGTGATAAGAGACCTTGGGACACAGGTGGACAGTAGCCTCTCCTTTGATAATCACATCGCCACAGTGGTCAGAAAATCCTTCTACATGGCTCATCTCATCACAAAAGGATTCTCATCCAGAAAAAAAGAGGTCATTGTTCCCCACTACTCATCACTCATTAGACCCATTATAGAGTACAACACCCCTTTTGGTATGTACCTCACAAGACATCTACAACAACTGGAAAGACCACAGAAATACCTCACAAAGAGGATTACTGGCCTCAAACAGATGCCCTATGCAGACCGTCTCAAAAAACTACAGCTTTACTCCATCACATATCGCCTACTCAGGGGCGATCTCTGCCTAACATACAAAGCTATGTCAAACCCAGAGCTGTTGGACATGCTCCACTTAAAGAAATCCCAATCCCTCTGAGCTACACACTCTAGGGACCTAAACCTTGTCACCACAATAAACAGAACATGCTGGAGGGATAGATTCCTGTCCTAGAGACTTCCCATACTTTGGAACAGACTACTTATCTATGTCAAACAGAGCTCCTCATTAGCACTCTTCAAGAAAAATCTTGATGATTGGATGGGAAATGGGAAATTCACCCCGGGGATCACTTCTGTGGCTCTGCTCAACAGGGGCACAGGAAAATAAATTTCTTGGGTGGCGAAAGCCAGGGTACATTTTTTGGCTAGGCTTGTATGGGACTTAGGGCCGATAGCCTAGTACCTACCTATGAACCTATGAATATGTCCTACAACATGTATGGATACGTGTTGGTGGTCCATGGGCATGGTGGTGTCTGAGGTTTACATCCTAGAATGCAGCATGTGACACTGTGTCCTGCACATGACTCATCTGTGATGCCTTTTGTGGGGGTACCTGTCAGTATATGTGAGTGGCCTTTATGTATGTGGGGACACCACCACCCGGAGCGGTCTGTACCTGTGTTATGGCCCACATGTCTGGTTCTGAGGTATATGGTGATAGTGCTATTGTGCTCTACAGAGCCATCAGCCATGTGTTCCTCACTGCACAGATGTCAGTACTCCCCATTGTTGGATCTACAGTGACCAGCTGTGATTAGTGATGCTACACATCTAACACTGGTTAGCATAAGAAAACAATGCAGTTGTCCTGTAGGTGTCAGGGTGTTATCCTGTGTTTAGGACATTTGCCTTGGAAAGGGACTGTATGGGCGGATGCGACTTGGGCATTATCCCCACTCTCTTGAATCATGGATGCATGTAATATGTGTCAAAGGCCTGTCTACTGTCAGCCATGTCATCCCAGAATGACAAACACTGGACAACCTCGTACTTACAGCAGAACATTGGCTCATTGTGTTGTTCAAGCAGTTGCCACCTCTAGCAAGGCTCATTGTGTTGGTCAAGCAGTTTCCACTCCTAGCAAGACATCACTGCGATTGGTGATATTGTGTTTGGTATAGGATGGTGCATCTAAGGTGATGGACAGCAGCAGATGTTGTGTAAAAGACGGGTGTCAAATATATGTAGAGACGCGTTCCTGCTAACAATGACAACTACAAACACCAGAGGCCATTACAATGTGTTCTTTACGTCTACCTGTAATAGCATGGCCACTGTGGCCTTCTGTGTTTAGAATCAGAGTACATCCCAGTCAGCCCTGTGCTACTAAGTGTATGAGCATGCCCAGTATAACCTTGTGTAGATGGAAACATAGTGCATTCCAAACAGCCCTGTGCTACTAAGTGTGTGAGCATGCCCAGTGACACCTTTTGTCGGTTATGTGCCTCTGTGTATGGGCATGGCCATTGTAACCCTGTATAGTGGTAGTAGTCGTCCATTCCACAGATGGGCATACTCCAGGTCAGGATGGATTCCTACTTTAAACACACAGGTTCACAGGTATGTACATCTTAACTGCCAGCATCCCCTGTTGATGTCAGCATTCCTACAAGGTCATAATGACAGCCTTGAAATGTGTAGTCTGTGTGGCGCGACTCGTAAGTATGTACTATTGTAATAGTGATCTGTAAATAGGCATGTGTTCTGTTCCCACCACTGGTATGTGTGTGTGTGTCTGTCCCCATTTGCCAGAGGACTGTATATTGCTTTTAGACTGCTCACACTCCATACAATTCGTATACCCACCTTTGGCAGGGCTGATGATGATACCCACCTACAAATACACCTCTGGGAGTGCTGTGTCTCAGTAATCTCGGTAGCTCGTTCTGCAAATGCGTAATGCTGTAGTGTAATAAAATAGTTAGGTTGGTGTTCTAATCCCAGACTTGCCGTGTGTGTGTGTGTGTGTGTGTGTGTGTGTGTGTGTGTGTGTGTGTGTGTGTGTGCATGTGTGCATGTGTGTGTGTGTGTGTGTGTGTGTGTGTGTGTGTGTGTGTGTGTGTGTGTGTGTGTGTGTGTGTGTGTGTGTTCCCATCTGCCTGAGGACTGATAATGCTTTTAGACTGCTCACACTCCTTACATTTCTTATACACAACTTTGGCAAGGCTGACAATGTCACTCACCTACAAGTACACCTCTGGGAGTGCTGTGTCCCAATAATCTATGTAGCATGTTCTATAACTGTGTAATGTTGTAGTAAAATAAAGTAGTTAGGTTGGTGTTGTAATCTTACACTTGCTGAGTGTGTGTGTGTCCCCATCTGCCTGAGGACTGAGTAATGCTTTTAAACTGCTCACACTCATTATATTTCTTATAACCACCTTTGGCAAGGCTGATGATGTCTCCCACCTACAAATACACCTCTGGAAATGCTGTGTCCCAGTAATCTCTGTAGCGTGTTTTGTAACTGTGTAATGCTGCAGTGTAATAAAGTAGTTAGGTCGGTGTTCTAATCCCAGACATGCCAAGTGTGTGTGTGTGTGTGTGTGTGTGTGTGTGTGTGTGTGTGTGTGAGTGTGTTTGTGCCTGCATGAGACAAGTACAGTGCTTTGTAGAGTATGTACTCTCTGTACAAATCGCATGACCACCTTTGTCATTCCTGCTGTTGTCACCCAACTAGATATACACCTGTAGGCGTGCCGCAACCAAGTATTCCCTGTAGCACATGCAACATATGTGGTGCCATCAAATGTGATCCACAAAGGCCAGACAATGCTGTACAGATGTGCCCTGTATGGACCCATGCCACTGACACCACGGAATACCTGTAACATACTATCCGTGCAGGTGAAGGGTCAACCTGCTCAGTATAAGCAGGTTTTGCCACACCAGGCCAGTACTGGCATATCAGGGGATAACAGGCTGTGTACAAAACATGTGTCTGCCAAACCAGGTACACCTGTACATGTCACTGTACAGTATTGTGGGACATGCACATCCCAGGCAATGTACATGTGAAGGACTATCAGACATGGCATGCATTGCAAAGCTATGGCCATACATAATGTAACCAGGATGTCAGGCCAGATAATGCAGTACCCATCTGTGTGGGACATTGCAGACACTACACCCCTGCACTGCACACCATTGTTAGGTGACGTGATGCCAAGGATTACCCCTCACCCAGCCTTGTACAGCCAACCACTACACACCCATGAAGCAATGCATACCTGCATGCCAGTACTGGCACCCTGTGTCTGCGTGTGAGTTGTGATGCTCCCAACCACAGTCACTCCCAGTATAACCCTCATTGGCATACTGACAGATGTCAAGCACTTTCACATGCCCTAGCCCATAGAACCTCCAGATATCCCCTGTGGTGCATGTGGTCCTGTGCATTACTGCAGTGTGGTAAACTAAGTAGTTATGTTGTGTATTTGTTGCCCTGTCAAAGATGTCAATGCGTGTCCATTAGAGAATGTGATTGTGGTGACAATGGCATCCATTCACGTGGACAGCCATGTGTGCCACAACTAATGTATGTCTACTATATCTCTGTTGCAGATGTCATTCACCTACACACATATATGTTCTTACTGCACAGCAACATGTTGCCTTTGTGGCACATGTAGTAACGTCATGCGCATGTAATAGTAATGAGTAGTCAGTCAGAGGTTTGACCCCTGTACTGTTCAGCATGTGGCAGATGATGCTTATGGTTGTCTCCAAGCCCTTCCCTGCTGTACTTTGCCTGTCCCACCCACACACTCTTTGGTGGATGTGAAGGAGTACACCTGCACAGCAGCAGCATGTGTATTGTAAGTGATGGACGTGGTCAGGTGATGGCCTCTGCACGTGTTGCAGTCCTCCTGTAGCTGATTGCATGTGGTACAGTTGTTATGGTGTTCCCATAGCCATCTGCATGATAAACACAGTACACTATCTATGGAAACAAGTTATTTGGCCATGACAGTCGCTGTGAGTGGTACCTGGATGTGGTGTTTTGACACGGCATCACAGATGATACCTGGATGTACCTCAATCATTTTCCACAGTGGGAAATAGCCTAAAGACAGGAGGGTGATGTGCCACACATGACTACAGCATGTAAGTGTAGCTATGCTGCATTGAGACTACTGCCTGTTTAATATGTGTGTGGTAATGGCTATTCTGCATGCTATAATACAGACATGACAGTACTCTGTTCATGAGGTACCACCATCTGTAGGACCATCTGTGAACTGGTCAGTGTGTGCAACCATTTCTTTCCTGGGTTACACACTAACCACACATCTGTGCACAGCAGAAGCATGGTGTGAGGATTGCAGACAGTACATGATGATAGGGATGTGTTATTGCCATTTCATCCCTGACTGGATATTTGTCACATGAGACAGTGGTATGACAGACACAGTGTGGGGTTCCCAGTGATAAGCCAATAATGAGCAACTGTTCATAGCTGCGGTCACACGTCTACTACACATTGTACAGATGGCATGCAGTATATAGGCATGTGTTGTGCTCCCTCTGCAAATGTATACCATCTGTTGTGCTGGGTTGCTGGTCCCGGCAGAACCTCCTGTCCCACTTCAGTTGACCATGGTACCAGGCACTAGCACATCTGGGGCCCTGCCATAGACATCAACCTCTGTTGGCTCTGCACCACCTTCTGGTGGTACCACCACTGAGGATGGAGCATGTCCCCCCCTGGGAGTGGGACCAGACAGGTACATGTATGCTGTCATGCGGTCCTGGATGTGTTGCATTAGTGGGGTTCCGAAGCCAGATACGCCAGCTCAAGGGCGGAGTGTCACATTTACAAGGTGATGCTGCCCCTCCTGGACAGCCCCCAACACTGCCTCCTTTCCAGCTGTGTGGGTGCAGTGGCAGTTGCCCATGGCTGGGGACCTCCATCCCACTGTTCCTATGGGCTTGTGAATGCCGAACACCCATCCCCATCCGGGGTGTATTCCCCCCCACATGTGTCATATACCAACCCTGTATGCTGTCTTTTCTGTGATCCTACCTATCCTCCATGGCCATACCTACACTCCATCCCCAACAACTGACTCTCACCTACGGAAACATAAGGCCAATCGGCTCCTAGGACAACATCTGCCCTATGCATAGCTGTCCATTACACACACGTGCCCGCTGGACACATGAAATACTTGTAATATGCATCACAACATACTCCTGGTAGCCTCAGCCCTGTCCCTCAGGGGCACGATCCTGGTATGCACATCACTCCTACATGGTCCAGGTACATGTGATGAGGACGACCCCATTGTAAATACAACACTACTGGTCTCTCTATGGTTACTCCATTTACCTTTATCATGATGATGATGTTGCACACAGCACCTTGCAAGAGTACTGTTCACACATAATGATTGAACAGGTACTGTTGTGTTAATGTACATTACATGCACAGAGTGATGTATACGGCCAATGTACAACTATTTGCATGTATGACTGACACATGTCTGTCTGAGGGAGTCTTGAGATCACATAGGGCAACACCACTACATAATACAGGCATCACTAGTGTTTCCCGTTTCATTCATTTGTAATGCTTTGTTGCCACATGGTATGTTCCTGATACATCTCTATATATGTATGTACCTATATGCTGGACATAAACACTCACATATACATCTACATGATGGGATACATTCCTATACTGTTGAATGACTGCACTGTATGATATGTTTGTGGTACTGTCCATTGTCTGTATATCTGCCATGGTGTATTGGTAATACACATTAGCTGTGTACGCAGGGTCCTGGTTCCGACCCTTGCAAAGGATGTTTATTTGGTTGCAGGGTAGAACAAGCCCATTGGATACGGAGGGAGTAAGGAACATTAAAGGAGCTGGGAATGGGTGTGCATGGGTTTTCATGGTGTTAAGCACTGCTGACCTCTGGTTACAGCCTCTTACACTTGGTTAGCCTCTACATTGCTGTACCAGTGCAATACTCACATACTGGTAGCCAAACACGCTTACACTCACTCGCTCCCGCACTTGCAAATGCACCAACATTGTTGCTTGCATCTGTCACTCACACCCCTGGGTGGGATCGAGGACCACAATATTACCTTGTGATGCCTATTACATCGGACTACATGACTACAGTATCAGGAGTGGCTGCCCATTAGGTGATGGCATTGCGTTTGACTGTACGGAATCAGCGACCTGTCCAGTGAACCAATCATATTTGTGTGTTCCTCATACAATCTGCTCCCACCTTGTGATGCCTATTACATCGGACTACATAACTACAGTATCGGGAATGGCTGCCTATTAGGCAACAGCATGCCGTTCGACTGTACAGAATCAGCGGCCTGTAAAGTGAATCAATCATATTATTTGTGTGTTCCTCATACAATCTGCTCCCACCTTGTGATGCCTATCACATCAGACTACATGACTACAGTATCGGGAATGGCTGCCCATTAGGCGACGGCATGGTGTTCGACTGTACAGAATCAGTGGGTTGTCCAGTGAATTAATCATATTAATTGTGTGTTCCTCATACAATCTGCTCCCACCTTGTCATGTGTATTACATCGGATTACATGACTACAGTATCGGGAATGGCTGCCCATTAGGCGATGGCATGGCGTTCGACTGTACAGAATCAGTGGCCTGTACAGTGAATTAATCATATTATTTGTGTGTTCCTCATACAATCTTCTCCCATCTGGCTGATACATGGGAACCGAGACTCTTCAATACAGACAAGTAGTTGGGTTGTCGGAGCCACATCCATCGGCCGAGTCATGCTACCGCATACCAATTATAGGTTTGCCACCTTTTCAATTGGCCAAGGTAGGACTTTAGGTTTACCACCTGTCCCACTTTGTGAGGGACAGTCCCTCTTTAGGCAGTTGTGTCCTGCAAAAATAATCACGACATAGCAAATGTCCTGATTACAGGACATTATTATATTCTACGTTTCATTAATAGTTGCATAAAACAATTATTTTATATATGAAACTTCTATATGTTATGTGGAAGCAGCATAAGCAATTCAAATGTTACTAGATTAAGCTTTTATCTGTGCAAATAAGTATAATTCTGTACTATGCACAGCTGTAGGTATGTTTTATCCTGGAAAGTCAGACATTTCTACAGAACATGTCCCACTTTGGCCATTTGGAAAGGTGGCAACCCTATAGGACCTGTATGTAGAGACGTCAGACTGTGCAGGGCAACACATACCCACAGCCAGTAGAAAGGAGAGTACTTCACTGTTTTGCCTAAATAAAAAGTTATTCTTGTAGCATTATAGTTACTTATACTGTTTCTTATAACATTTAGGTGTTTCAGGTACAAAATAATTGTTTTATGCAACTACTACAGACAACATAGGAAATCTTTGCCCTAAATCACAGGACATTTGCCATAATTACATTTATTTTGTAAGACACAACTGCCCAAAGGGGAGTGTCCCTCGCAAAGGTGGACAAGTGGTAACCCCGACCCTATTATTCTATCATCTTTCTAAGGTAGTCGGCGGAACATGTGCTTTCTCTTACTAGAAGACCTCTCATACGAATGGGGAAGAATGAACACTGAATCAGGGACACTGCATAACAACCTCAGGGACACATTTAGAAAGTTGGTGCTATTAACCTGACACATTTATGGACCCAGAGCACATATGTATTCATACACATTGTCTGAGGTACATGCTGTTTAGGACACTTACATGTTGCCATTATTCATTACGTGTATTCCGCCACCATTCCTCCTAATAGCACTAGTTCTAGAAGGGTTTAGTTGGGAGTGTGTTAGATTCTGATTCATAATCAGGGACGTCCATGGTAATCGAGGACAGTTCAATTATATGGTCCCTATGTGTTCCCCCAATGGTTTACAGACTGTCCAGTAGATGTGCTCTTAAGGTTTGGGAGGTATGGGTGTCTACTATACCCACATCGGAATATTACTTACATCCACAGGGCGGTCCTAA